>NC_134486.1:25479791-25779791 GCF_040206685.1 Ascaphus truei
AAAACCATGCTGACTATGACTAATAATTTTGTTTTCCTTAGGTATTCCTGAATATTATCCCGTACTAAACCTTCAAGTAGTTTCCCCACTATTGAAGTCAGGCTTACAGGTCTGTAATTCCCCGGTTGTGATCTAGCTCCCTTTTTAAATATAGGCACCCAATCTGCTTTACGCCAATCTTGTGGTACTGAGCCTGTGGAAATAGAGTCCTTGAATATTAAAAGTAATGGTTTGGCTATTACTGATTTTAACTCCTTGAGAACTCTTGGATGTATGCCATCAGGGCCAAGTGCCTTATTTACTTAAAAATTTTTCAAGCCGCTTATGAACTTCTTCCTCATTTAATGAATTGTTCATTAATATGGAGGTTGTGGCTTCCTCCTGCGGCACTACTATTGAAATTGATTCTTCCCTGGTAAATACAGAGGCAAATAATTTGTTTAATACCTCTGCTTTTTCCTTATCTCCAATAATCTGCCTGCCCATCTCACACTGAAAGGGTCCTATATTTTCTTTTCTCATTTTTTGTTATATACAGTACACACAGGGTACGTCGCTACACCAAACACACATACATTGAAACACAATCTACCTGGTGCAAGGGAGAAAACACAATTCAGACCACACAAATAATCAAAAGATTATAAACAGCCCCCTGTAATTGCACTCAAGGTAGGTGACAAATTAGATATATTGTCTACTGAAAACTGGATGAATATTTAGCCAAATCCTGATGTAGGATACACTACCAAAAGGTCACACTCAAATATAAAATAAAAAAGACTTTAATAGTTATACTGTAAAAAACGACGAGACACTATAAAAATGCACAACAGTGCATAGATAAAATCCCCAAATGTGTTTGGTCACGGTAACTATGTGAACAAATGTGTTCCAAATATATAGCTAACTAGCTGAGAGCCCCGGCGTTGCCCGGGATGTTTGTGGTGTGGGTGTGGCATTTGGGTGGGGAGTGGTCCACGCGGCCCATGTGCGGTGGTACTGCTGCTGTGGCTGTACTGATGGTGATTGTATCGGTGTGCTGATTTGGGAGGGTTTGGTGCTGATGTGGGGGTGCGGATGTGGGTGTGCCGATGGGGGAGGTGCAAAGGTGGCGATGTGTGGGTGCTGATGGTGTTGATGGGGGCTGGGAATGGCGGGGAGCCGAGAATGCCAGTGTGCTGGGGGGGCATGGGATACCGGTGTGCTGATGTGGTGGTGCTGGGGATAGTGTGTGTGTGTATACATATTTGTGTGTATAAATTGTATGTGTGTGTGTGTGTGTGTGTGTGTGTGTGTGTGTATATACATGTGTACGTGTGTGTATACATGTGTGTGTATACATGTGTGTGTGTGTATACATGTTTGTGTGTATAAATTGTATGTGTGTGTGTATACATGTGTGTGTGTGTGTGTATGTGTACGTGTGTGTGTATACATGTGTGTGTGTATACATGTGTGTGTGTGTATACATGTGTGTGTATGTATACATGTGTGTATGTATACATTGTGTGTATGTATATATTGTGTGTATACAACATGTTTGTGTGTGTATACACATGTGTGTGTGTATACACGTGTGTGTATACACGGTGTGTGTGTGTGTATACACGTGTGTGTGTGTATACGTGTGTGTGTATACGTGTGTGTGTGTGTGTGTATACGTGTGTGTGTATACATGTGTGTGTATACGTGTGTGTGTATACGTGTGTGTGTATACGTGTGTGAGTGTATACGTGTGTGAGTGTATACGTGTGTGAGTGTATACGTGTGTGAGTGTATACGTGTGTGAGTGTATACGTGTGTGAGTGTGTGTATGTCTCCATGTGTGTGTGTATGTCTCCATGTGTGTGTGTATGTCTCCATGTGTGTGTGTATGTCTCCATGTGTGTGTGTATGTCTCCATGTGTGTGTGTATGTCTCCATGTGTGTGTGTATGTCTCCATGTGTGTGTGTATGTCTCCATGTGTGTGTGTATGTCTCCATGTGTGTGTGTGTCTCCATGTGTATGTGTACGTGTGTGTGTGTACATGTGTGTGTGTACGTGTACATGTGTGTGTGTGTGTGTGTGTGTGTACGTGTACATGTGTGTGTGTGTGTACGTGTACATGTGTGTGTTTGTGTGTCTACGTGTACATGTGTGTGTCTACATGCGTGTGTGTGTACGTGTGTGTACGTGTGTGTGTCTACGTGTGTGTACGTGTGTGTGTGTCTACGTGTGTCTGTGTGTGTGTTTCTACGTGTGTTTGTGTATACGTGTGTGTGTTTGTGTATACGTGTGTGTGTGTGTATACGTGTGTGTGTGTGTGTCTACGTGTTTGTATACGTGTGTGTGTGTATACGTGTGTGTGTGTGTATACGTGTGTGTGTGTCTACGTCTGTGTGTGTGTGTCTACGTGTGTGTGTGTGTGTGTGTGTGTCTACGTGTGTGTGTGTTTGTGTCCCTGTGTGTCCTTTGGCCCGTCACTCCGCCTCAGGCCAATGAGAGGTGTGCGGGGGCGGGCCAAGGGAGCAATGAGGTGAGGAGGTGGGGAAGGGGGGGGAGGAGGTGGGGGAGGGGGGGGGAGGGGGGGGAAGGGGGGGAGGAGGGGGAAGGGGGGGGAGGAGGAGGTGGGGAGGAGGGGGAAGGGGAGGTGGGGAGGAGGGGGAAGGGGAGGTGGGGAGGAGGGGGAAGGGGAGGTGGGGAGGAGGGGTAGGTGGGGAGGAGGGGGGAGGTGGGGTAGGTGGGGAGGAGGGGGGAGGTGGGGGAAGGGGGGTGGGGAGGTGGGGAGGAGGTGGGAAGGGGGGGAGGAGGAGGTGGGAAGGGGGGGGAGGAGGAGGTGGGAAGGGGGGGGGAGGAGGAGGTGGGAAGGGGGGGGAGGAGGAGGTGGGAAGGGGGGGGGGAGGAGGTGGGAAGGGGGGGGGGAGGAGGAGGTGGGAAAGGGGGGGAGGAGGATTCGGGAAGGGGGGGGGAGGAGGAGGTGGGAAGGGGGGGGAGGAGGAGGTGGGAAGGGGGGGGGAGGAGGAGGTGGGAAGGGGGGGGGGAGGTGGGAAGGGGGGGGGGAGGTGGGAAGGGGGGGGAGGAGGAGGTGGTAAGGGGGGGGGAGGAGGAAGTGGGAAGGGGGGGGGAGGAGGAGGTGGGAAGGGGGGGAGGAGGAGGTGGGAAGGGGGGGAGGAGGAGGTGGGAAGGGGGGGGAGGAGGAGGTGGGAAGGGGGGGGAGAGGAGGAGGTGGGAAGGGGGGGGAGGAGGAGGTGGGAAGGGGGGGGGAGGAGGTGGGAAGGGGGGGGAGAGGAGGAGGTGGGAAGTGGGGGGGGAGGAGGAGGTGGGAAGGGGGGGTGGAGGAGGAGGTGGGAAGGGGGGGGGAGGAGGAGGTGGGAAGGGGGGGTGGAGGAGGAGGTGGGAAGGGGGGGAGGAGGAGGTGGGAAGGGGGGGAGGAGGTGGGAAGGGGGGGGGAGGAGGAGGTGGGAAGGGGGGGGGAGGAGGAGGTGGGAAGGGGGGGGGGGAGGAGGTGGGAAGGGGGGGGGAGGAGGAGGTGGGAAGTGGGGGAGGAGGAGGTGGGAAGGGGGGGGAGGAGGAGGTGGGAAGGGGGGGAGGAGGAGGTGGGAAGGGGGGGGAGGAGGTGGGAAGGGGGGGGGAGGAGGAGGTGGGAAGGGGGGGAGGAGGAGGTGGGAAGGGGGGGAGGAGGAGGTGGGAAGGAGGAGGTGGGAAAGTGGGGGGAGGAGGTGAGAAGGGGGGGGAGGAGAGGGAGAAGGGGGGGGGGAGGAGGTGGGAAAGGGGGGGGGAGGAGATGGGAAAGGGGGGGGAGGAGGTGGGAAAGGGGGGGGGGAGGAGGTGGGAAGGGGGGGGGAGGGGGAGGTGGTGGGGAGGAGGGGGTGGGGAGGGGGGAAGGGGGGGAGGTGGTGGGGAGGAGGGGGGTGGGGAGGGGGGAGGAGGGGGGAAGGGGGGGAGGAGGGGGTGGGGAGGGGGGAAGGGGGGGAGGAGGGGGGTGGGGAGGGGGGAAGGGGGGGAGGAGGGGAGGGGGGAAGGGGGGAGGAGGGGGGTGGGGAGGGGGGAAGGGGGGGAGGAGGGGGGTGGGGAGGGAGGAAGGGGGGGAGGGGGTGGGAAGGGGGGGTGTGGTGGGAAGGGGGGGTGTGGTCATCACGTTGATGCATGCGCGGCTTGTGTTTGGAGTAATGGCAGCTCCTGACTGCACACGGAGCTTAACGGCTGCTTATTGCTAACGGATATCAGGTTGTATAATACCCTATTGGGTCCTGCGTTGTTCATATTCTCCGGGGATTTGTTATTGCGCTCCTTGCGGTGTGCATTACCCGGGACATACTATTTACACCGTTTGTATTGCAATTGTTCTCTCTGTGTCTTGACCTTTACCGAGCTGTTTTAAGCCCTCCATAGAGACCAAGTTACATTATACACAGAGTTCACCTATAGAGGAATTGCTGGTTACATTACCTTTGACATAGTGGTTACATTGAGTCCACTGTTATCTTTCCTCAACATTGCAATATCCATTTACTATTTAGAATACCTGTATGTGCAACAATGCAGCTTAATATATAGCGTTTGATCCACTATTAGCTATATATTTGGAACACATTTGTTCACATAGTTACCGTGACCAAACACATTTGGGGATTTTATCTATGCACTGTTGTGCATTTTTATAGTGTCTCGTCGTTTTTTACAGTATAACTATTAAAGTCTTTTTTATTTTATATTTGAGTGTGACCTTTTGGTAGTGTATCCTACATCAGGATTTGGCTAAATATTCAGCCAGTTTTCAGTAGACAATATATCTAATTTGTCACCTACCTTGAGTGCAATTACAGGGGGCTGTTTATAATCTTTTGATTATTTGTGTGGTCTGAATCTCATTTTTTGTTATTAAGGTACTTAAAGAACTTTTTAGGGTTGACCTTACTTTCTATTGCAATCCTTTTTTCATTATCCATTTTTGCTAAATTGATTGCCCTTTTGCAATGTTTGTTACATTCCTTATAATTCCGATACGATGCCTCCGTCCCTTCTGACTTAAAGAATTTAAACGCCTTCCTCTTCTTGTCCATTTCCTCCCCTACCTGTTTATTTAGCCACATTGGTTTTGACTTATTTCTTTTATACTTATTACCCAAGAGTATACACTGATAAGTGTGCTTTTCTAAACAATATTTCATAGACTGCCCATTTATCTTCTACATTTTTCCCTGTAAAAACATCATCCCAATGTATTACTTGTAGATTAGTCCTGTTTATTAAAATCTGCCTTTCTAAAGTTTAAGGTCTTTGTTGAACCCAAGTAACCTGTTTTTTTATCATTTATTTCAAATGAGACCATATTATGATCACTGTTACCCAAATGTTCCAGGACTTGAATATTTGTTATTACTTCTACATTGTTTGATATGACCAATTCCAGAACTGCCCCTCTCCTGGTTGGTTCCTCAATAATTTGGGTCATAGAATTGTCTTTAAGCACCCCCAAAAACCTGTTCCCCTTTGTTTTAATGCTAATCTCATTGCCCCAGTCTATGTCTGGATAATTAAATCACCCATTATGCAAACATGACCTAGTTTTGTCAGTTTATTCTTTGTTTCCTAGCACTGTGTCCTTCCTCTTTTCTCTTCACTCTGTCTCCTAGTTCTAAAGACATTCAGGTACCTTCTTGTTTTTTGTCTTGTATTCCCTTTGCCCTATTTTGTCCCCCTGTGTATTATTTTGTCCCTTGCTATTATTGCTGTTGCATGTAGCTGTAACGATCGGCCTGCCCACAAGCCAGACGAGACCCCGGGACTGAGGTGGAAAGGGATAATACCACACACCTAACAGTATACGGGGGCACGGCCGGAGTGTGGAAGTAGCGTAGATGGTCCGGATAACAACAATAGAAAGAGTACCGTACTTGCCAACTCCAGGGGTGGAAGGTAGAGTCCGTAAGCCAAAGGTTGTGGAATGGAGAGAGCAGCGTAGTAGATTGTCCGTAAGCCGTGTCCAAGGGATATAGAAGTCTGCAAGGTCAAGAGTCCAACGCCAATTCCAAGGGTACCAGAGAGCAGCATAAACGAAGTCCAAAAGCCAAAGGTTAATATCCAGGGAGGTCAGCAGTATATCCAGGGACAGGAACAGGGACTGAAAGACAAAAGGGGCCAGGCAACAGCAGACAGCACCAAGGTACAGAAGCTATGCAGAGCAAAGAGGAAATGGTGAGGGGAGACTAAATAGGGGGTTGGGACCTATCAGAGGAAGGGGAGGAACGGAGGAGTGGTCAGAGGAAGGACCTGATAGGAGGGAAGTGTTTGGGAAGCTGGGGCCTATCGGAGCAAGGGGAGGAACGGAGGAGTGGTCTGAGGGAAGACCTGATAGGAGGGAAGTGTTTGGGAAGCTGGGGCCTATCGGAGCAAGGGGAGGAACGGAGGAGCGGCCCGAGGGAGGACCTGATAGGGGAAATGTGCCTGGGTAGCTGGGGCCTGTCATAGCAAGGGGAGGAGTGGAGGAGCGGCCCGGGGAAGAGCCTGATGGGAGAGAAGGGCCTGGGGGGCAGACCTGACGGGGCAGAGGCAGGGAAGCACGTGGAGTGCGCGCCGCATCATCGGGAGCGGAGTCAGGAGCCCGGCGCCAGTAAATGGCAGCCTGGGTCCGTGCGTCACCCCGGAAGTGTGGGGGCAGCGGAAGAGGGAGCCGCAAGGAGCGAGGTACGCCACCGGGGAGCCTGGGCTGTAGGGAACAGAGGTAAGGAGGCGCTAGAAGCGGGTATACCCGCAGCGCGGATCCTTACAGTAGCACTGCAGTTCCTTATAGCTTTTCTTAGTTTCTCCTGTTATTTCCCTTAGCACTAATTGTCCCCTGTTTATTATTTAGCTACCATAGCTTTTTGGTGTAGCTCTGCACATTTTGAAGATGCCATTTAGTTTTCCCTGTCTTATTATTTTTGTGTTACATTAAATTCTATCAGTTTTTATATATTTCACACTCCTTTCTTTTATGGGTTTCCATGCTACCTCCAAGGATTCCATACATCCTGTTAAATATACCGTGAATGGTGATATTGCACTCACCTAGGATGCCTAGGACGTAGCTATGTGTGGTTAAATGTGGTCAAAAATCCAAGTGGGATCCTCGCTCCCAGTGACAACAGATAAAAAGATAAACAAAACACTAATAGTGCAATATATCAAAACTGTATTAAAGACAAGAAGTGTGGACAATAGTACTCACACTTTTGCAGATTTAAAAAACTTTTGCTCTTGCAAACAGAGCTGTTACAGAGCGAATGCTGGGGTGGCGGGGTGGTGGGGTAGCACTCCTTCCAGCGTGGCTCCCTGTGTCTGCCTGAACGTGGGGTCTCAAATCCAGTCGCCTGATGTCACTGTTCTTCACTCTACGTGTTTCACAGATGATTCTCTTCAAGGGAAATGACTTGGGTCTCTTTTACAAGTCTATAAATAACAGGCTTAGCCCTATCAGTACCTAATAGCAAAAATAGTAGATTAACAAAATGTCTTACATGGAAATCAATGGTTAGACAAGTATTTCCCATTCTCAGAGCAAAGTGTAACACAATATACTGTACATGTGTAACCCATCGACCCCCACCCAATCGCAGATCAGGTCCCCTGAGGTGTTCTGTGGTCTGGCTACATGTCTCGGTGTCGTGCATACCTGCTGGCAACAGGAGGGCCTCAGTCTCCCGCAATGACATGGGGGATAACAGGACAGGTTTCTGGGGTGAATGCCTTCGTTCTCCTTCTACTGGTGCAGCGCCTCTATCTGTAGTAAGCCCCAGAGATACAGGGTGGAATCCCTACCACAGAATCCCCTCCCAGGGATGAGAGATTCCAGTCTCACACAATAGCTCTTTTTCTAATTTGCAGCAGCTCTTTATTTCTCTTGCCCTCCACAGCATACAATCAGGTATCGCAAGGGAACCAGCAGCCAGCTGTACTCCTGTAGGATGTCCCTGCCTCCACTCTGGACCTAGGGCATCCAAAGTGGAGCTAGCTCTTCCCTTACCCCCTAAGCAGGGTAAGAGGTATTTGGTCCACCTCCTAACTATACTGCTCCACTCCTCTCCTAGCTAACTCCTTGTCAACACAGACCAGCCACTTGTGTTGTACACTTCTCTATTTGTGTGTTTCTAAATAGGAAGTGACCCTGCTCTTTGTAGCTTCCAGTAGGCACCGCCCCTGTGTCTCTTGATTGGACACAGGGTCAGATGACCTACCTTCACTGACTCAGTACAGTGTCAGAAGTAGGGAAAATCCATGATTACTCCTGGCAACCTGCCCTTAACAGGGATTACACACAGGAGGAGGATAGAAATATAGCCCCTAATCTTACCAGGGCTACAAATGAATAAAATATATTTCAACCCTTATACAGTTTCTAATTAAACATATATAATTCACCGGTGATTATTAGCGCTTCATGCTTAAATTTTTTGTGTACATACACAGTGCTGTATATGCAATGTCTACATGCAGGATTATTATCATTGTTTGCAGTTTCTTCCTAAGAATTTACACCAATATCACTAATTAATAATAAACAGTTTATTAAAAGTTAAAGGAAATATAGTCAAACGTGGAACCAGATTTCAGAGCAAAAAAAAATATTATTGCTCTATTGCTACATTTGTGAATATGACAAGCTGCAATACTGCAAAAAGAAATCATGCATGGAGAACCAAAACAAGTTACACCTTCTATTTTTAAACATATTTACACATTTAAAGTTTTAGAAATGTGACATAAGATAAGGGTTGTTGCCCCGATGGGCTGAAGGAGGATTTTAGTAGTAAGAGCACCGCATTTGATTTGCATAAACGCAGTTTGAATCCTGGTATCAGTTCATTTTAACTTTGGGCAAGTCACTTTATCCCCTGTGTCTCAGGTCTTCGGGACAGGAACTGATTGTGCTTGGAATACTACACCTATAGCGCTGTGTGTACTGTCAGTATTATACAGAACCTATTATTATTATTATTATTATTATTATCATCATCTAGTTTATAGCTAAAAGTATATAACAGTCCCCAGTCCCATTACAAGTTAGAAGGAAGTACTGTATATTTGGGATACTCTAATGCACATTTGGTGCGGGGGCTATTCACTGAATGACCACAGTTGTTATCGATCAGGATGGCCATTTATGTGACTTCAAATCCTGAACTAAGCTAAAACGGAGATGGACAAAACAAATGAACATGATATAGAACTTTGACAAAAATGGAACAGTGAATATTTTACTTAGAAAGCACCTGTATGCCAATTTTCTCAAAATTTCTGCTGATTTGTTTCATTTTAATTTTTTTACAAAAGTCGGCTAATTTTTCCAATATTTTGCATACATTTCTTTTTTATTAGGGCACACTTTTCCATCCTTGAAAACAGTTGTTTCACTTTTTCCAATGTTCTTTTAACAAATTGCAGGAACCTTTGTGAAGCGATCCAACAGGCTTTACACACCTGCTGACAAATGCTACCTAAGGCTGGATACGTTAGATACTGTACCCTGCTGTAATGCCATTTTGCTAAACAGCACTGGACTTATCACAGAGAAAATCCCCTTGAACGCAATGGGAGTTTTTTTGTTATAAATCTGATATAGTATAAATTGTGACACTTAGACACTTTGCAGGATCTTTCCTCTCACATTAAGGCAGGAAATGAAGGGTTCGCTTATCAGGTTTATTAACAAAAGGCCACAACACAGAACAGGAATGAAAACAAAATACCTATCGCCCCCTGGAGCACTAACTAACATACTTGTCAGTTCCTTAACTATAGATTGGAGAGCTAAGCTCTTTACCAATAATTAGCCCATTTACCTCGACAACACCTGAAGTCTCTCTCTGACCCTCTCAGACTGTAGGTTTGAGCCAAACAATAGGCCCGGCGTCCAGCAGGCCTGGGAACTGTTCCAGTTTGCGTCCTTGCTGTTTGGGGTAAGGCTGCGGTCCCAGTCACTGCCACAGCGCACGGCGCGGCGTGCGCTGTGCGTGTAAGCACCGCCCCTCAATGGGGAAGGGCAGAGTATGCACCTTCACGCTGAAGGTGCAGCCGCGCCGTACTGCAAGATTTTTTAAACTCAATGAAATTGAGTTTAAACCTTGCGAATGAGGCGTGGCCACACCCCCACCGGCGGTTCACCCAATGAGGGCGAACCAGCCGCGTGACGTAATGGCCACGCCCCGCAAATCCCCGACCACGCCCCCTCCCGTCGCAAGCTCCCTCTCTCCCCTCAGACCGCTGATCGCGGTTAGCGCTGTGCATGCGCCGCTCCCCCCCCCCGCCGGGCGCGCGTATCACAGACATGACTGGGACCGCAGCCTAAGGCTCAGTTCTGTCAGGCTGCGGACTGTTTTTTAAAGCCCTTGCAATCAGCAGTTTACAGACACATTGTAGCTGCTAGCCTAGCTAGGAGATTAACTTCTTGATTGCTGGAACGCATGCATATTGCATGCTCTCTCTCACGTAGACAGTCTGTGACAGTCACAAAGTATACTATACTATATTATAGCATAGTACTGTATAGTACCATAGTATTTCTCCAGCTGTACAACAGATATTTTGGTACATGACACGGGCCCCTCTGTTAGGGTAAGTGAGAAAGGGAATCCTTTATCCAGTGTAGGATCGTAATGGTGGAAGGGGCTTTCACGCTATTTCACCCACGGGCAGTGGCGGATTTCCCATTAGGCCCAGGCCTAAGACGGCAACATTTTGGGGCAGTAGAAATTGGGGGCGTGTATGCGCGATCTGCACTGGCCGGCCACTCATGCACAAGCTTGATCGGAATGATCATTCCTCTCCAGCTATCCTACTTTTAAGAGTATTTTCTGCATGCTTTTGTTTTTATTTTCTTAAGCAATTGTGCTTACTAGTGCAGCCCTGGTAAGATTATGAGCTATATTTCTATCCTCCTCCTGTGCAAGGTTTTCCAGGAGTTATCATGGGTTTTCCCCACTTCAAGCACTTGCCCTGAAATGGTGAAGGTAGGTCACCTGACCCTGTGTCCAATCAAGAGACACAGGGGCAGTGCCTGCTGAAATCATAAAGAGCAGTGCACTTCCTATTTAGAGTGAGTGAGAAGGAATTCTAGTTCTAGTTCTAGTGATTTAGAGTGAAGCAGAAGGTTAAAGCCTGATGAGTAGGGCTGATAGATAGGTGGACCACGTACCTCTCATCCTGCTTAGGGGGTGAGGGAAGAGCTAGCCCCACTCTGGGTGCCCCTGAGGCCCAGAGTGGAGGCAGGGACATCCTAAGAGAGTACAGCTGGCTGCTTGTTCCTATGTGATACCTGTCTGTATGCTGTGGAGAGAGAGACAAATAAAGAGTTGCTGCTAACTGCTGCTAAGAGACTTGTGTGGAGACTGGAATCTCTCATCCCTGGGAGGGGATTCTGTGGTAGGGATTCCACCCCGTATACCTGGGGCTTACTACAGATGGAGGCGCTGCACCATTAGAAGGAGAACGAAGGCATCCACCCCAGAAACCTGTCCTGTTGTCCCCCATGTCATCGCGGGAGACTCAGGCCCTCCTGTTGCCAGCAGGTACGCACCACATCCAGACACGTAGCCAG
Organism: Ascaphus truei; assembly: GCF_040206685.1. Classification (NCBI taxonomy): domain Eukaryota; kingdom Metazoa; phylum Chordata; class Amphibia; order Anura; family Ascaphidae; genus Ascaphus; species Ascaphus truei. The sequence continues at coordinate 25,491,350 of NC_134486.1, forward strand.
ACCAAGAAACAGCCTAGGGTACCCAATATGAGATTGGGTGGGGGTACATGGCCTACAATTGGAGGCGCTGCTGAGATAATCAGGACAGGTTTTCAGTGAAGCAGAGCTGAAAGTAACATGTACACTTTCAGAGCAAGTGCTGCAGAAAGATGAACATTTTTGGAGACAAGGGGTAGTCAGGAGGGACTGTTCTCTCGCACAGTACACCCTAGGTGCCCTAAGAGGGTGATGTAAATTTGGGTACACTTGGCTATAGCTGTCCTAGTCGCCTTGAGGCAGATAGTGTAGGATTCCTGTGTGGGATAGCCTGGTTAACTTGGAACAGGAACTTCAGCATTGGGTCTGCACTATGAGTGGCCAAAGGTAGGTTGATGCCAAGTACTGATGGAAGTCCCAGTACACTAGCCAGTACCCAGAAAATACACCACAGAGTGCTTGTAATGAACCGTCAGCGAGTGCAGTGTACAATGAGAGAGTTCTGCCCAACCTGGGGTATGCCATGCGTTTTATTCACTGGTTAGAGCACTATTGAGAGTAGTAAGTGCATAGGAACGAGTTGCACTTCAGATACTGAGAGTAGCGCTATCGTGGGCTTAGAGGGCTCACTAAAGATGGCGGCGATATGTACATGTGCTCTGCAGGGCATGGAGGAGGTTAAAATGGCGACTGCGGCACCATTCACTGCAACGCGTGTTGCAGCCGATCCAAAATGGCGACTCCCGCCAAGCGTAGATCGCGCATGTGCTATGTGCAAGCAGGCTGTGCGAGAGATGTGCATGGGTTTGGCGCCAAAACCAGAACCCCAGCTAAAAGAAGGGAGCGGCGCGAAAGCTGTAGCCGCGCCCACCTGTGCAGTGACTGGCCAAAGAACGAGCTCACGTCACCAAAAGAGAGAGAGGGCCCCACCTCTACCATCCACCAGAGGGAGGGGGCATGCCGAGAACCAATCACAACAGTCCTCCCCAGCGGAAGGAGGGACAGGAAGTGAGCATGAGGAACCTCACTCTTCCTTGACTGATGACAGAGAAGGAGCTACTTGTCAAACAAGCAAGCTGATGGAATCAACCCCTGCGCAAAAGATGGCTGACTTAAGCATGAATACTTATCAGCTTCCAGGAGGCTTCCTGGTTGTGGAGGTTGATGGCCGTGAGTATCTACGGTGCCTGTGCATCCAATGCAGGTTACCGGGACCGGTCCCAAGTACTACAGCACGGTGTCAACAGTGTGGCATTTTCTACATCTGGCCTACCGAGCCATACCCTGTTATAGTGACCCCGCGAGAGGCCTCTCCAGCGACGCTGATCGAAGTGGAGGAGGCGGATGCGAAGGCTGCCCTGGTCCCATATATCACCCCTGCGGTAGGGACCCAGGCATAGCCACTAAGATGTGCTCCGAGAAGAGAGCGACCGCAGTGGAGGTACCGCAGCGGGCTTGTGTCGTACCTATACCCACTGGCGGTGCAGCAAGGACCAGATGTTGCTTCCCAGCGGAGGTGCCATTGCCATCCTCGTCGGATGATGCGAGAGACAGCCTGTCATCGGTGGTGATGCGCCAGCAGGCGGACCACCCCAGCGGTGAAAGACAGAGCCCTCTTACCCAAGAGACGGAGCAGATGAGTCCGGGGACCCCCCGATGGCAAGCGCTGGTGCGGCCTGAACCGCGTAGAAGTCCCACGGCCGTGGCGACTCCCAGTGTGGCGGAGAAGGGACCCGAGACGGCTCCGGAGGAACCGCAGAGCATAGCAAGGCAGCGGTGCGGTAAGAAGACTCCCCCACCCCCTTACTTCTACCAGGTGAAGGAGGAACCTGTGGAGAGAGAGAGGCTTGAGGCCTACCTGCCCGTCCGCGATCCTGACGGCCCACCGCCACCCCTTCCGGTGATCGATGCACTTCCGTTGCGGGACCAAGAGGCGGATTGAGACTCCGCGACGTCCAATGATGACGTCACTTCCGGATCAACATGGAGCCGAGGCCCGGAAGCCTTAATCGCCTCGCTGAAGAGAGCTGGGCTAGAGGAGGAGTTTGAGAAATTTAAGGCACAAGTGGCTAAGCGAGGAGCCAGGCACGCTCCAGCAAGAGACAGTAAGAGAGCACCTGTGATGGACTATGGCGATCATATGGTCCCCGCCCCTAGCGCCATTGCCCCGGCTACTGCCCCGTCACGTTCTATGTCACCGGGTCCTAGTGGGAGTAAGCCGAGTAAGACGCCCAAATTTTCTACTGATTGGCGGGATTGGGTTTCGAGTGATGAGGGTTCTGATGGGGAGATACCAATGTCAAGTGTTGTACCTGTACCTAACCCCATTGTGTTTAACCCTGTACCTAGAGGTAGGGCCCGAGGGTCACAATCTTCTGCAAAAGCGGGTCCTGTAAGTCCTAAGGCACCCAAAATGAATCCCACAATATACAAGAATGTCATTAGAGGGAGGCGTAAAGGCTCGCACTCTACTGAGGCAGAGACATCTGGTGTGTCCTCCAGAGCTGAGTAAGAGGAATGTATGAGTGTGTCATCCTCATATGAACACCGAGATAAATGGTGGGCACCGTTATTCATAGGGTATGATGAAGGGATGGACCGTACAAGGTTTGTGCTAATAAAGAAAGACATAGTAGATCACTGGTGGGATGTAGGCACATATTCCCCACAGGAGGTTGCTGACGAACTAGACAATAGATTGAGAGAGTATGCAGAAGGTAATAACACCCAAAGGTTCATCCATCTTATATGACGACATTGCGCCTGAGGAGCCTAAGTACTGGGTACTGCCAGGAAAGGCTGGGAACCGGAAACTTACTAAGTTAAGCCGAGCAGATAGAGCCATAGTGGCGAGATACAGACAGTCTCATGGGTATGAGTTCCCGTATGTACCAGAGCCAATCATGCAGGAGATTGAGGATCAGAGAGACAACTGGCTCAGAGATGCTGTCATTGAGTACTTACGCATTAAGTTTGGTAACTCTGCTTATCTGAAGGAAGATATGTTCCTTAATGAGAGTTTGGAGCACAGGCAGGAACATATTCATGCATAAAATAGTGTACAGGCCGGAGAATGGGCCTATTCAACCTTTCTTTGTTAAGATTGTGGATCCTAATTGACGGGACGTAAGGAAGCCTGATCCCCGTCATTATTACTGAGTTATGGGTTCTCCATGTTGGGAGTTTCCCGCTGTTATGACACCATCTGGGTGTTACAGTCTGTGATGCAATATATATTAACTTCATTGTTGTGTTTTCACAGGTTGTTCACCTGCAGGATGGCCCAGCAAATTAGGTCCAAGTGGAGACCATTGGATTCCACCTGAGGGAGAGTGTAGCCCTGGTAAGATTATGGGCTATATTTCTATCCTCCTTCTGTGCAGTTATCCCTGTTAAGGGCAGGTTTGCCAGGAGTTATCACGGGTTTTCCCCACTTCAAGCACTTGCCCTGAAATGGTGAAGGTAGGTCACCTGACCCTGTGTCCAATCAAGAGACACAGGGGCGGTGCCTGCTGAAATCATAAAGAGCAGTGCACTTCCTATTTAGAGTGAGTGAGAAGAGTTCTAGTTCTAGTGATTTAGAGTGAAGCAGGAGGTTGGAGCCTGATGAGTAGGGCTGATAGATAGGTGGACCAAGTACCACTCATCCTGCTTAGGGGGTGAGGGAAGAGCTAGCCCCACTCTGGGTGCCCCTGAGGACCAGAGTGGAGGCAGGGATATCCTAAGGGAGTACAGCTGGCTGCGTGTTCCTATGTGATACCTATCTGTATGCTGTGGAGAGAGAGACAAATAAAGAGTTGCTGCTAATAGAAAGAGACTTGTGTGGAGACTGGAATCTCTCATCCCTGGGAGGGGATTCTGTGGTAGGGATTTCACCCTGTATCCCTGGGTCTTTTTACAGATGGAGGCGCTGCACCATTAGAAGGAGAACGAAGGCATCCACCCCAGAAACCTGTCCTGTTGTCCCCCATGTCATCGCGGGAGACTTAGGCCCTCCTGTTGCCAGCAGGTATGCACCACATCCAGACACGTAGCCAGACCACGAAACACCCTAGGGTACCCAATATGAGATTGGGTGGGGGTACATGGGCTATACTAGTTATCGGGTTGGTTAAAGCGTGATTAGTAAATGAATCATTTGTATTTATTTACCTTAACACCAGAGGTCAGTCTGATTAATGTTCTGCCTGCCTCTACGGCTGGCAGTAGCATAACTACATTTTTTGGGCCCCCTAAATAAAACAAATTTACTTTCCACCGGGGTCCCCGTTTAAGCAGCCTTGCGAGTACCTCCCCCTCTCACACACCACCTTACACTCACATCCTCACCCGCCCCAATTTATGACTTATCCTCACTTTCCCCTCAATCAGTCTCTGCCTCTACTCAGCACACGTCACTGCTGGCTCCCTTTTAAACTCTGCATTAATGACAAAAAATGTTGTCTCTCCTTCAAGGCTGTGCACTCCTCTACCCCTCCTTATATCTCAGCTTTAATCGCTCACTATACTCTGTTCAGGCCTGTCGTCTCTCTACAGCTCCTTCATGCTTAAAATGCCTTTCCACATGCTGCACCAGACAGTACCTCGTTAACAGTCTCCTGCTCAGTGTTTGCCAGGCAGCTCCTCCTCTCCGACCTAAAATTGACTCCTATCATGTCTGTTGGTCTCCCCACATGCCAATTAGATGGTAAGCTCTTTGTGTCAGGGACTCCTTCCCAATGTTACATTTACATATATATTCTCTTATCCCACATATATTATTTTATATATATATATATATATATATATATATATATCTGGTTAGTATATGAAAATATTCTTACATACATACAGTACTTGGTTTGCCAGCTGGTTTATAAGTCTGCAGCAACCTATTTCTTTTTCACTCAATGATCTTCCTAACCTCGAGGAAAAGTTTAATTATAGGTACCAGAAAGTTTATTATTATCAGAATTAATTTCCAAATTGAACGTCACACACATCACAGCTCAGAAATCTTAAACTAGATTAGCACTAAAAAAATAACAATTGTCATTTAAGAAACTGAGGATGCTTGGATCACTCCAGAGACAACATCAGCAATGGTAATAAATGAAACTTTATTCTGCATGCAAAACCTTACACCCACTTCTTGAAATTGGCATTTAATCAGTAAGATTTTTTCCCCCACTGTTCACAGCACAACAGCTATTTTGTAGGTGTAATCTGCACTTGTAAGTCCTGAAAAGGAATAGTGATTGAAATAAACACAAATATAGAAAACAGTTTATGCAATCACTGCTAAAACAGATTTGTGAAAATTGGAGAGTCGCAGTGACACTGTGCTAAGAAAACCAGAGATGCTTATGAAAACCATCTTGCGACATCTTATCTTGATGAGAGATGTGATTTTAAATGATCTAATCACATTAAATACAAATCTACTTTGTGGGAAATGCTATCATATTTCATCCTTTCAAATTACTTCCCACTGACCTCAACACAGAATAACATTTGCAGGCCTATATCCATCCTTAAATTGCGTGTGCTTTTGGTACTGATATCTAGCGGAAGGCACTAAAATAGGGTTGACAGTGATAAGCACTCTGGCACGTGTTCAAAACACTGAGAAGCTGTCTAATCAGTGATGCAGGGGAGTTTAGCTTCCTTCAAATGACTGAAATCTTCTGCAATGGCATTCCTGAGGTGTGGGGCAGTCAGTGAGAAGAGTTTAAGGCGGGAGAGGGCTTTAGACACAAAAGGGGGTAGAGAGAAGGCATCCTTCAGCAGAACGCGAGAGTCGGATGGTGTATAGTGAGAAATTAGGGCTGAGATGTAAGGAGGGGCAGAAGAGTATAAAGCTTTAAAAATGAGGAGGAGAATTGAGCGTGTGATACAGGATTTGATAGGAAGCCAGGAGAGGGATTTCAGCAGGGGAGGCCCTGAGACAGATTTAGGAAAGAGTAAAGTGATTCTGGCAGCAGCGTTTAGGATAGATTGTGGGGGAAACAGGTGAGAGGCAGGAAAGCTGGACAGCAAGAGGTTACAGTAGTCGAGACGGGAGAGAATGAGGGCCTGTGTCAGAGTTTTAGCATCAGAGCAACAGAGGAAAGGACGTGTCTTTGCAACATTGCGGAGAAAAAAATCGACAGGTTTTAGATACATTTTTAATGTGAGAGGAGAATGTGAAAGAGGAGACGAGTGTGACCCCTAGGCAGCGTGCTTGTGCTACTGGGTGTATAATAGTGCTTCAAACAGTAATATAGAAGGAAGTAGTAGGGCCAAGTTTGGGAGGAAATAAGAGGAGCTCCATTTTTGACATGTTAAGTTTGAGTCGGCTGATGGCCATCCAGGATAATATCGCAGAGAGACATTCAGAAACTTTGGTCTGTACAGCAGGGGTGGAAAAGTAAATTAGTGTGTCATCAGCATAGAGGTGATATTTGAACCCAAGAGATGTGATTAGGTCACCTACAGATAGTGTGTAAAGAGAAAAGAGAAGAGGTCCCAGGACAGAGCCCTGGCATACCCCCACAGAGAGATCGACAGAGGAGGAGGACAATGTAATAAGCTTAGCAGTTTGACAAGATCGGTAATACTGTAGGTTCAAAGTCCTCCCTTAATACCTCATATGGAGCCTTTATAGTGCCTGTGCTCAATTGGTAACTAACTAGAACCTCCTGTTTAGGGAGGGGTAGAAGGGTTTTCCGGGGGGGGGGGTGATATATTCACTCTCTAATTAGCCTTCTCCTCCTCTGACCCTCCTCCAGCTGCAGTCTTTCCTTACTCTCTTTTTCTATCTCCCACCCCGTCTCATTCTCTCCCCGTATTCCTCTTTTCCTGTCTCATTCTCTCCCAGCATTCCTCTTTTCCTGTCTCGTTCTCTCCCAGCATTCCTCTTTTCCTGTCTTGTTCTCTCCCAGCATTCCTCTTTTCCTGTCTTGTTCTCTCCCAGCATTCCTCTTTTCCTGTCTCGTTCTCTCCCTGTATTCCTGTTTTCCTGTCTCATTCTCTCCGTCTTCCTCTTTTCCTGTCTCTCAAAAAATTGAGCCATTCCAAACACTCTCATATTCAGACCATGTATCTCACATGCTCCCAGTCTCTTTCACTGACCATTCTTGCTCTCTCTTCTTATCATGCATCTTCCAAGCATAACTGAATAACTGACTCCATTTTGGCAGATGGGCATTGTGGGATACACAATATATATATATATACTAGCTGATATACCCGGTGTTGCCCGGGATGTAAATGCGTGAAATGATATGATGTAGTTGTTGTTCAAAAATTGTGAGGTGGGGTGGTGTGGGGGGGAGAAGAGGTGGTGTGGTGTGGGGGGAAGAAGAGGTGGGTGGTGTGGGGGGGAGAAGAGGTAGGGTGGTGTGGGGGGGAAGAGGTGGGTTGGTGTGGGGGAAAAAGAGGTGGGTTGGTGTGGGGGGAAAAGAGGTGGGTTGGTGTGGGGGAAAAAGAGGTGGGTTGGTGTGGGGGGAAAAGAGGTGTGGGGGGAAAAGAGAGGGGGAAGAGAGGGGAGGGGGGGAAGAGAGGGGAGGGGGGGGAAGAGAGGGGAGGGGGGGGAAGAGAGGGGGGAAGAGGGGGGAGGGGGGGAAAGAGAGGGGAGGGGGGAGGGAAGAGAGGGAAGGGGGGGAAAGAGAGGGAAGGGGGGGAAGAGAGGGAAGGGGGGGGAAAGAGAGGGAAGGGGGAAAAGAGAGGGGAGGGGGGAAAGAGAGGGGAGGGGGGGAAAGAGAGGGGAGGGGGGGAAAGAGAGGGGAGGGGGGAAAGAGAGGGGAGGGGGGGAAGAGAGGGAAGGGGGGGAAAGAGAGGGGGGAAAGAGAGGGGGGGAGAAAGAGGGGGGAGGGGGGAGAAAGAGAGGGGAGGGGGGGGGAAAGAGAGGGGAGAGGGGCGGAAAGAGAGGGGAGGGGGGGAAAGAGAGGAGAGGGGGGGAGAAAGAGAGTTGAGGGGGGGGAGAAAGAGAGGGGGAGGGGGGGGAGAAAGAGAGGGAGGGGGGGAAAGAGAGGGAGGCGGGAAGAGAGGGAGGCGGGAAGAGAGGGAGGGGGGAAAGAGAGGGAGGGGGGGGGGAAAGAGAGGGGGGCAGGGAAAGAGAGGGATGGGGGGGGAAAGAGAGGGAGGGGGGGGAAGTGAGGGAGGGGGGAAGTGAGGGAGGGGGGAAGTGAGGGAGAGGGGGAAGAGAGGGAGGGGGGGAAAGAGAGGGAGGGGGGGAAAGAGAGGGAGGGGGGGAAAGAGAGGGAGGGGGGAAAGAGAGGGAGGGGGGGAAAGAGAGGGAGGGGGGGAAAGAGAGGGAGGGGGGAAAGAGAGGGGGGGGAAAGAGAGGGGGGGTGGAAAGAGAGGGGGGAAGAGAGGGGAGGGGAGGAGAAAGAGAGGGGAGGGGGGGAGAAAGAGAGGGGAGGGGGGGGAGAAAGAGAGGGGAGGGGGGGAGAAAGAGAGGGGATGGGGGGGAGAAAGAGAAGGGAGGGGGGGGGAGAAAGAGAGGGATGCGGGGGGAAAGAGAGGGAGGGGGCGGGAGAGAGGGAGGCGGGGGAAAGAGAGGGAGGGGGGGAAAGAGAGGGGGGGGAAAGAGAGGGAGGGGGGGGAAAGAGAGGGAGGGGGGAGAAAGGGAGGGGGGGGAAGAGAGGGAGGGGGGGAGAAAGAGAGGGGGGGGGAAGAGAGGGGGGGGGAAGAGAGGGAGGGGGGGAAAGAGAGGGAGGGGGGGAAAGAGAGGGAGGGGGGGGAAAGAGAGGGAGGGGGGGGAAAGAGAGGGAGGGGGGGGGGAAGAGAGGGAGGGGGGGGAAAGAGAGGGAGGGGGGGGCAAAGAGAGGGAGGGGGGGGAAAGAGAGGGAGGGGGGGAAAGAGAGGGAGGGGGGGAAAGAGAGGGAGGGGGGGAAATAGAGGGGGGGGAAAGCAAGGGGAGGGGGGAGAAAGAGAGGGGAGGGGGTGGAGAAAGAGAGGGGAGGGGGGGGAGAAAGAGAGGGGAGGGGTGGGGAGAAAGAGAGGGGAGGGGGGGGTGAGCAGGCTGTTTGTGAGGTCCCGCAGAGTGGTGGCAGGAGGGGTGGTGATAGTGTTCTGTTTCTGCTGTCTGGCGGCGGCGATGTGGGGTACGTGTGCTGATAGAGGGTGTTGTTGGGTGGGGGTGCCGCATGGCTGGCCGCTCCACTTCCCGCCTCGGGACCGGGCGGGCCTAACGCTGGGAGCACACAAGTGCCTGTGCTCCCCCTGCGGGATCACCACGTGGCACACCAGTGGCTGTACCTCCGCCTACCGTGCACGGCCGCCGGACCCGAAGCGGGGAACCTGACTGCTAGACCCCTTCTGGCCGCCAGACCCCTCTGCTCCCCTAAACCACCCCTCCCCGCCGGCAGCGTGCTCGTTTTAGAGGACCCGCGGCTGAAAGTGCCACGTGGGGTAAGGGTGTAGCAAAGGGGCCGTAATGGTGATAGGGGGTGGCTCTGTTGTTGCAGGCCAGCGCCGGGAAGGGAGAAGGGGTGAGAGGGTGGGTGTTCAAGGGCGGCCAGCCATTGAGGAGGGCCAGAGGGGTGACAGTTGGGGGGGCGCAAGTCCACAGGGGTGAGAGGGTTGTACTTATTTTTTGGGGGGGAGGTGTGTGTGTGTGTGTCTCTCCTTTGGCCCGTCACTCCGCCTCAGGCCAATGATAGGTGTGCGGGGGCGGGCGGGCCAAGGGACCAATGAGATTTCCCCTAGGGACACAGGACATCCAGACAGGCATATAGTGCTTTCACTAATATAGTATAAGATATATATATTGTGTATCCCACAATGCCCATCTGCCAAAATGGAGTCAGTTATTCAGTTATGCTTGGAAGATGCATGATAAGAAGAGAGAGTGCCCCTGGCTATGTGTTTCCTGGCCCTGGTATGCAAGTCCTGGTAAGTGCAGACAGTGTCAGGGTTAAATCCCTTCCCATAGCCAGGATGTGAGTCCATTGGCACACAAGCAATATTGTTGCCATAGCCAGGTGCAGGCTGGATGGCAGTTCGAAGTGTCATGCCTGGGTGGGTGGGGGTTAATGGGTCGCACGTAGTATGGTGTGACACCAGGACCTCCTCTAACACCTTCCCAGTTTGGGGTAGGGTCACAAACCCCTCCCCAGGTATATAAGCGGCTCCTAACCCAAATTTAGAAGAGACGATTCCAGGATGTAGCCTGCTCTTCAGCGAGTGAGGCGGTATCTGCCTTACCCCATCAGGGGATAAGGGGATAGCGACTAGCCACAAGCCCCTGGGGGGGCCTAGTCAGGGAATAACAGTGATGCAAGATGCGACGGAAGATATTCTATGATGGTCGGTGTAAGAACTACCTCTCTTGCAAGAGATGGAATAAGGTCTTGGCCCGCCAAATAAAGGTGAACGGTTCCACTTCTCTGTGTCATTACTGGAAAAGGGGGTTCCTGCAGGGGATACTACCTGCCTCTAGCAGCTACCCTACAGGATGGAGGTGCAGCACCGAGGAAGTACCGATATGTCCCATTGCTATTCCCACTACCACCGCAGGTGAGCTAACCAGCACCAGTACACGCGTAATAAGCTGATCTCCGGGAGGGGAGGGGGGGTGGGGGGGCGGGGGGAAGGGTGTTACATAAATACATATATATACTATTTAAGTAATTTAAGTAATGTGTGCAATTAATCACTTGCTATAACTTAACCCTTAAGCTGCAAGTGGGACCATCATTGCATTGATAGGCTATGTTAGGCAGGCAACAGATGTGCCCGATTTACTGTTTTTGCCTATGATTGTCATATTTATGTGCTGACTTTTATACCAATAAAAACATAGCTGTGTATTACAAATGATGTAAGCATGGCAAGCAGATTCTAATACAACCCCCACCCAGTGACTCCCATGTGATGATTAGGAATTCCACACATGTCTGCTTATAAGTCAGAGAGTGTTCATTCCAGAAAAACGTGTAGAGAAGACGGAGGATTAGAAGGTAAAAGAGAATAACATGTGTGGCATGGGTTTCCCCCGGTGCCCCTCTGTTCCCTCACCTTCGCGCACAGTTGCGCTTAGCAGGCGAGGCGAGGACAGGAGCGGGCAGTTTGCGGCGTGTGTAGGGAGGTGGGAACGGCTCGGCGGAGGCTCCGGTGGCTTCCTCCGTCGGCTGCCGCCATTTTCTTTCAGTTGCGCATGCGCGAGGCGTGCGCATGTGCAGTGAGGCGCGCCAGGCGAAATTCAGCACAGGAGGATCCGTAGGGGAGTACAAGCCCCATGACACCCAGGGGCATGCCACACATGATGCCAGAGAGCCAATAGCGAGGCCCGATCCCCCTGCACAGAGATATGGATACATTTCGCGCGCTGAGCCCACGCTAGCGGTCAGGACCAGGAAGAGCTAGGGGTAGGAGGTGAGTGCAGGGGTCTGTGACCCACTGTATTAGGCCAGCAGCCCCCTAGGCCCCAGTGAGGTCCTGAGCCATATTACCAGCTTGTTGTGCTATAGGGAAGGCCCTAGATAGGGACTCTGTCCCATTATCTGTTTGGTAGTCAGGGACACAGTGCTACGCAGCACAGCCCTGCAAGGTGGGTTCTGGGCTCAGAACGCCACCAAAGACACAGAGACTTACGGTGATATTATCCACGCCGGAATTCACCCCACGTGGTGGCGGATGACGACGTAGGACTGGATGGAATCCCTGTTGTAGTCTGCGGAACCCGGGGCCGGAGTCCCGGGCAGGTATCGTTCTACAAGTGCACCAACACTGTACAGCAACGCAAGAAGCATGCCTAAAGGGGGACTTGGGGACACTTACGTGGTAGAGTGGCCAAGGGCCCTGTATAGTACACTTGGACACGGTGTGGGGGTACACGGTGGTTGGGAAGGATAATACTCTCAACGACAGCAAGTATTGTTTAGATCCATATAGAGTATAAGTATATGTATATGCATGTGTTCAGTACAGACCGTTCTGTTTATACCAGTGAGTCTATATTGTGTTGTGTCCTGTGAGGGACTCCTCCCTCTCCGTCGGGATCCCTCTCAGGTGGAGGCATTGCACCACGAGATGTTGTGATATATATATACCCCAGGCTCTCCATGCAGAGGCTTAGACTCCTGAGGGCCACACAGGTAAATACAGCATTAGTAGCGTCTGTATTCACAGGGAATACCCGTTACACATGTAACATTCAAAATGTCCTACAGTGTTGTGAAATTAGCGTGGTTGAAAAGCTGGTTATTGTGTTATATGATCAATAACTTAATTTACAAACCAAATTTTTAGTGAAATATACATGTATTATCATATGTGCAGTCGTTAAAAATACACAACAATATTAGTACAATGTACAGTATATTTGTTATTTTGGGGGTTCAATATGAGCTTGTAGGTGTCCTGTATGTTTTACAATTCTTGTTCAGCTAGTCTTAGCTGATTGGAGGGTGGCAACCTCCTACCTAATTGAAGCTCACCCCCTCCCACATTTAAATGGTTAAAAGCTCACTCCATAGCATCTCCCACTCTCAGGGGAACTTGCTTGCTTGCAGTATGATTGTGACAAATCTAATACAGTGTGCTTTTCCTGGTAATGTACAGGTTAATAAAAGCTTCAATCAGACTTAGAACTATGCAACTAATTTTGACAGATTTATTATAAATCATTCTTCCTGGTAATGCACAGGTTATTAAGAATTTATATTAGTGTTAGGGACCCTTGAGATGTGGTCTGCCATGTAGTGGCTCAGGGGCTTACAACAATTTGGCCAAAATGTTAAACTAAAAGACCATTTTATTTAATAGATATCTATACATGTATATTTAGGCACTGTACCGTGTATAAGTTTCACTGGATGTGCACTGAGCTCTGTCTGTGTTTTATGTTCTGTCTCTGGTTTTAAATATATATTGCCATGCTCAGTAGCACTCCTCTGGGACACTTATATGCTTATATATATATTGTGGTTATTTTGGGGGTTCAATATGACTGCACCGACACACTTTATTCAAGCAAATACCCAGTACGTACCTGGCAGATACCTGGAATGCGCCGCTCCTCACCTCTGACATGCCCCGTTGCGTTTGCCTTCCCAGCCTGGGTTCATGCCTGGCTGACGGGCGGCTGATCTGTTAAATGATAATGATTAGGATTTAATAGGCTGCAATGCTTCGCGTGTCTACCAGATGGCATAAATTCATGAATTGTAATGCAGTATATATATATATACTGTGCAGTATTGCAGCCAGCGGGAATAAAATGCTTCAATCCCTGCCTGGAAAATAACCCAATATACTCGGGCAGGAAACAGTCACAAACCTCAATACACCCGGTTATACCCGAATTCGTGGGACTAGCCGAGCTCGAATAAAGTGTGTCGCCAGTGTGAGCTTGTAGGTGTCCTGTATGTTTTACAATGTATATTGGGTCAGATAAGCTTAATAGAACGCACAGAACTGTATCAACTAGTGTAGCTGCTGTTAAAAACTTTTCAGTTATATTAATGCTTCATTAGAACAGTATTACGCTCATTTCCCCTTAATTAAAACCTTTTTCCGCCTAGGTGACCCAGCCATAAAACTCCCTGGTATTTTAACTGAAAACTGGAGTTCAGTGTATAAAGAATATAAGTTGAGATAAATTTAGCCAAAGCCGGGCACTTTCAATGGAGTTTAACACATGTACCCCTCCCCCCCCTCCTCCTCACGGCTAGTTACGGTTTCTGTGTGTTGCTGAGGCATACCTGTTGGTTCAGAGAGCTGAGTGGATCTGTGATGTAGTGGAGATCAGGACAAGCTTGGGATGTCATCTGGTTCGGTGTCAGCGCCTCCAGCTTCAGTGGGTTCTGAGAATACCAGAGACAGTCTCCTAATGAAGCACTCTTCCATACACCTCCTCACTGACTCAGTCCAGGCAGGTATATAATAGAACAGGGACTTGATTACATCACTGCATAGATGTTACCACAGCGGTTACAGGGTCTCAGAAGATTCCAGGCTTCTGGATGATGCATGCTCTTGAGTCTGGAGCCTTTAGATCTTACAGACCAGTCAGCCTTGCGGCCTGACTGGCCTCTCACTCTCCCAGGAGGGGAGATGAGGGAACTCATGTCCACTCCTTACAAAGGGTGAACACAGACTAACTCACTAACTTTTGGCCCTTCCCTTCATAGAGGAACCAGAAGGGGCGGGCTCAACGTCTGTACCTATACCAGATAGACTGTTACCAGAGCATGAGTCACCACCACCTTCTGTCACTCAAAAGGGAGCAGTAGGTGGTCAAAAAGCCCACAACATAACCTCTTATAGCCTGCAGCTAGCAGGACTTACATAGCAGGGAGGGGAAAGACAGGCAGAAAAGACATACCCTGTTACAGGAGCTTTGGTCGAAATTCAATAGAAAGTTGGCTAGTCCTTTAACCTATAGAAGGGAGAAGCTGTTGGAGGTTGGACAAGGGCAAGATGGCTGTATAGCATAATAAATCAACAGATGTTGCCTGTTTTTGTAACAATGTTGTGTTATATAGTGCCATGCAATATTCAGTGAAATAATATAATACAACATATGTGGATTTGTTTTTTCTATTTCAATTGCTTGCAGGTTGAACGGATTCCATACACTTCTCATGGGTATATTATTTTCATTTTATACGTTTCTTTTTGGAAGTTGTACTGCAGTACATTAAGAAAAATCTGGAAAATCCATATGTAAAACCTGTACATAATTACAATGTAACTGAAAACAGCCTTTTTCTTACCTCCTGCCTCTCACTGCATATGGGAATCCTGATGGTGAAAGGCTTAAAGAAAGGTTTGTAACAATAAGTGTAAACTAGCAGAAGCAGCAGGGGAAAAAAGGACAATAAGGATACATTTATTCTTCAGTACATAATGAGATAAAGGCAGATTGATGGTGTAACTCATCCCTTAACTCCGGATTTACTTATTCGTTTTAACACTATGTAGCCAGGTCCCCCAGGCTGACCCTCACCTCCGTTGTGGTGAGAGAGTCAGGGAAGGTTGCAGGGAGCACTCCGGTGCACCTGAGGTTCCGCGGCGGCCCGAGCGTCCAGGGCGCCGCCATTTCTGTATTTGCGCATGCGCATTGAGTCCTGTAGGCGACGCTGACACAAGAGAGGTCGCACATGTCTAGCAAGAGGTTGCAGTAGCGTGCGATGCATGGACCAACCAGAGGAGGTTTAGAGCAGGGGACTACAAGTCCAATGAGCCTCAGCCAGACCAGGTGATGCCCGGGAGCCAATAGGGCAGAGAGACTGAGCAGGGAGAGGTTAGGAGGTTGCGCAGGGGAGCCCGCTTGCCAGAGAAGACCGGGAAGGGGAAGAGGTGGGAGCTCAGAGTGTAGAGAGGCAAGTAGCCTCTACACTAGGCCCGAATAACCCCAGGCCCAGATAGGCCCTGAGTCCCAGTCAAGTATAGTTAATACAGGGACAGGCCCTAGAATAGGAACCTGTCACGTTAGTGTGTGGAGCTAGGGACACAGAGACTGTCACAGCTTCATCCCAGAAGTCTGGGACGAGCCCTCTCCAGGAGTATCATTAGCCGCCAGGTGGCATCGCCCTGGAGAACATCACAGATAGCCCCACGTCGTCGGATCCTTTGTGAAGACTGTTTGCGGGCCCGACCGCAGGAGCGCTCGGCAGGTAACATCCATTAAAGTGCACCAACTATAACATTGTTCATACTAGTGGCTGCGCAGTCACGCACATACACTCACTTTGGGGTTCATGTTGTGGGGTGTTGGACACGGTGTGGGAACACGGTGAAGGGTCGCGTCCTGCGAGACGCGTTAGTTATTGTGTCTCATTGAAGAGTAACACTGATAGGTTATGGTTACCGCTAGTAAAGGTACTGTTTCTTTTATATGCTGTGTGAGTAGTATTGTATTATTGTCCTGCGAGGAACAACTCCCGCTCTGCTGGGAGCCATCGGAGGTGGAGGCGCTGCATCTGGTAAGAGATAATCCATACATATACATTGCCCCAGGCTCTCCGTGGCAGAGGCTTAGGCCCTGCGAGCCAACAGGTTGTACAGCATTGGTGGTATACTGTATTCAGAAGGAAACAGGGCTACAACTACATAATAATTTTCTTATTAAACAAATCAGTTAAATTATCAATTTAAACAAAAATCAATCACATACCATTGTAATGTGTGGCTTACAAGAATCCCCTAATCTACCCATTTATATACGTGTAGCCCTGGTAAGAATTGGGCTATATATAATTCCCAAAGGCCCCGCCGTTTTGTATGACGATGTTGCTCCAGAGGAGCCTCAGTTTTGGGTACTGTCAATCAGGGCAGGAGACCGAAGGCTGACAAAGCTAAGTAGAGCAGACAGGGCCATAGTGGCCAGGTACAGGCAATCCCATGGCTATGAATTCCCCTATGTACCTGAGCCAATTATGCAGGAAATAGAGGAGCAGAGAGATACCTGGCTCCGAGAAGCTGTGATGGAGTACCTACGGACTAAGTTTGGTAGGGCTGCCTATTCCAATGAGGATAAAGTATGCGATGTCATAAGAGCGTGGAGTACCGGGCGAAGCATTTACATGAATAGTGTGGTGTATAGGCCGGAGTATGGGTCGGTACAGCCATATTACATTAAGGTTATAGACCACAATGGGCGGGAAGTTAGGAAACCTGACCCTCACCATTATTACTAGTTCGGGTTCTCCATGTTGGGAGGTACCTCATTATTGATTCGACATCTGGGTTGGACAGTCTGCTGTGTACATGATAATTAACTTGTGTTTGTAATCCACAGATTGTTCGCCTGCAGGATGGTACGTAAATTAGGTCCAAGTGGGGACCATTGGATTCCACCTGAGGGAGAGTGTAGCCCTGTTAAGAAATTGGGCTATATGTCTTTCCTCCTACTGGTATAAGCCCTGGTAAGGGCAGGCTGCCAGGAGTTATCATGGGTTCCCCCCCCCCCCTCAAGCACTGCTCTGAGTGGTGGAGGTAGGTCACCTGACCCTGTGTCTAAGGCAGGGGAGGGGCCTGCCAAAGTCATAAAGGGCAGTGCACAGCCTATTTAGTTGGTCTGTTCTGTTAGGGTGTGTGACTAGTTAGAAGTGCATGGAGTGCACAGCTGGAGAAGGAGATTCTGCGGCCTTTGAGTAGAGCTGCTAGGATTATAGTAGCTAGGTGGACCAATTCCTCTCACCCTGCTTAGGGAGTGAGGGAAGAGCTTGCCCCACCCTGGGTGCCTGTGGCCTGGGGTGGTGGCAGGGACACAGATACCATCCTGAGGGAGAGCAGTCTGGAGGAAGAGAGACCCTGTACCTGATTGACAGTGTTGTTGCTGCTACTCTGCTGCTGGCAATAAAAGCTGCTGCTGCTTTTACTAAAGACTGTGTGAGACTGGAATCTCTTATCCCTGAGTGGGGGACTCTCTGGAAGGATTCCACCCCTCATCCTTGGGGCTTACCAGAGATGGAGGCGTTGCACCATTAAATGAGACGGAGGCATTCACCCCAGTAACCTGGTCCTGTCATCCCCCATACCATCGCGGGAGTCTCAGTCCCTCCTGTTGCCAGCAGGTATGCACCACACCTATACACATAGCCAGACCCTAGTACAAAGGGGGGGCGGGGGAGGCCCAATCTGCGATTGGCCCCGGGAAGAGGGGCTACATAAGTAATTGGTAATTTTTGGCTTTATGTAATCCTAGTTTTGTGTTCTGCATTTCCTAATCTAGTAATGTTACCTCGTTTCTAACCCAATACATTTTGTTTTAATCTCTTTAATGCATTTAATCATTTTTTCCTGCTACATAACTGACACTATTGTTTCCAGAAAAGATACTATTGCATTGTCTATATAGAATAAAGTGCGCTACTGTCAGCATTAAGTGATACCAATAGTAAAGAACGTGCAGCTCCAATGAGCTAACAGGTCCTATAATACCCACAATAATAAACACAATGTGAATAAAACATGAAATACAACACCATATACATGGTTGAACAAAACCGGAGCGTCTGCAGCTATGAACAAGGGGTGTGGCTCGGCACCCCTTAACACTAGAAGAGAAAAAAACAAGAAAGACACAGCGCAAAACTGCTCATAGTGAAGTATGTTTTAGTGAAATTAAATACTATCAACAGGTAAGTATTCTGCGTACATCAGAGTGAATAATCACGGGCACATCATAGATTATGACATAGGTTACCGGTCACCGGGCACGGGAACAGGTCGGGAATACGATCGTCATCTACAGGTAGGTGGCCTCTCTGACACACGGGCACAATGAATCCTCCTGGAAATCCCCACCATCAAATTGAATCTTCCATATGCTGGAGCATACCACAGGGGCGTCACCG
Source organism: Ascaphus truei (assembly GCF_040206685.1). Classification (NCBI taxonomy): domain Eukaryota; kingdom Metazoa; phylum Chordata; class Amphibia; order Anura; family Ascaphidae; genus Ascaphus; species Ascaphus truei. Next base: position 25,509,598 of record NC_134486.1, read on the forward strand.
ATGTCCGGTACACAGGGTGCCGCAGAGCTCAGAGTATAGTGTGAAGGGTCCCGGTAGCTTTAGATTATTAAGCCTCCTCTCGTTTCATCAATATACTGTAAGTGACTTCCCAGAACGATTCAAACAAATGTTTCTCTTCTTTGCCTCTTGGTTAAAAAAGCCTGTATTTTACACTGCATTGTTGGATGTAATAATTAATCCATAACATTCATAACACGGAATGAAACACGGGCAAAACAAAGTATGAAACGCCATCATGTTTTAGTCCCCTTTCACATACATAAATCACGTGCACACGTGTGTGGCATTTGTGACACCAGCTAAAGTTCGTGGGAGTTTGACCTGGCTTCAGTTCCCAGTCGGGGCATGGGAAGGGGGTACAGTAGCATGGCTTGCGTTGGCGTGTGGCTGTTATGGTGTTATGTGCCCATTGGCTCTTGAGATGAGTGGCTGGCATAGTGTGGATATTTAAAGTGTACCTTTTTAGCTGTTTTGCTATGTAAATATTAGCTGACAAGTTGTATGATGTATAATTTAATAAAATGCTGTGGCAGTTTTTAGTGTCAGCCTTTTATTGGGGTGTGGATGGGACTGCCAGGTAAGCAGAGCATATGGGGGAATCAAGAAATAGACGCCTATATAAAATGTGCATGGTATTTTTGGAGGTCCATTTGTGACTTCTTACATTTAACACTTTGGGGGCTATGCACTAAGCTCCGAGCTTTCGCGCTGGCCTGAAAAAAATTAGCACGTCCGATAAAAAATGAAGCCGGTGGCGCGATTCACTAAGGCCCTCAGCCCATTTTCTATCGGATGTGCTCAAAACTGGCTTATCGTGGGTGCAAGGTTTTTTCCCTCTGCTAGCGCACTGAAACTTCCCGTACGCTAGCTGATAGGAAAAAAAAGCTGCGTGTAACATTTGCCATCTCCATGCAAGGCTGTTACAGGCGATCGTACACTAAATAAATACATTTTAATAATAGTGTACATGAGCAGGGGGTCTCCGGAGCTGAACCGCATTGGTTTCAGGTCCGGGGCCCCCCTACTTCAGGAGATATAGGCCCGTTATGGTGTGCCGATATCCCCTGCACTTTCAAGCTCCCGCATCACGTGACCGGGATATTTACATTCTGCAAAGGATACCGGCACCCCATAAAGGGGCCTGTATCTCCTGAAGTAGGGGGTCCCCGAGGCTGAAACCAATGCGGTTCAGCTCTGGAGACCCCCTACACATCTACACTATTGTCAAAACACACATAACAATAAACAATAATTCCTTACCGTAGCGGCTATCTGCAATGGTAATAAAGCTGTATTAATGTACATTTTAATAATAGTGTGCCGGAGCAGGGGGTCCCCTGAGCTGAACAGCATTAATTTCTGCCTCAGAGACCCCCTGCTTCCCGAGTTACAGGCCCCGATATGGGGCATCGGAGGCCAATGTCGCCGCCATCTTTATAGCTCCCGCACACTATTAATAAAAATACATTAAAGCAGCTTCATTACCTTAGCGGCTATCCACTAAGGCAATGAAGGGGTTAAGGCACAATAGCATGTTTATTGGGGACAATTGCCCGCAATAACAATAGCAATATACAACACACATCCCCCCGCCCCCTAACACATACTGTACAGTACAGTAATGGGCAAAAATACTATTATCTACATATGGATAATAATGCATTTGCCCATTTTAAATACATATAACGTTCAATAAATACAGTAAATACATATTACACTTACCTTTTCCAGGCACCCACGATGAAGGCCGTCTTTATCCTCATTTTCATCCTGTCCATGTCCCTCCGGTGCTGCAAAACATACTGTACACAAGAATAAAAATAGTCCCTAACCCCTTAATCACCTTAGCGGTCATTAACCGCTACAGTCATTAAGGGGTTAACCCACCCTCACCGACTAACCCAGGAGGGAGGCCTACCCACATACCCTTGGGGCCAATACCCCCTTCCCTCACCCCCAGTACCCACAAGAAAAACAATACACAGCCCCACAATAAACATCATTATATTTATTCTATACATAACCCACCCCCCTGTGCCCCCCCATAAATACATGATTTATTATTTTACATACAGGGTTAATACCCCAGGCCCACGGGAGTCCCCGGTGGGCCTGATGGGTCACATCACAGACCTACAGTAGCCCAGCACCATGTTTCAAACAGGGTCTGGAGGCCTGCGGGTGGTCCCCGCCAGGTGCCATGGTCCACCAGGTGGTCTCCGTGGGTCACCGTGGGCCACAATGGGGTCCCCACGGGTAGGCCCGCGGCTGTCTGGGGGGCCCCGGGTCAGACCCACAGGTGTCTGAGGGGCCTCGGGTGGTTCCCACGGGGGTCTGGGGACCCACGGGTGGTCTCTACGGGTCTGCGGTGCCCCCACAGATGTGGGGCCACCGGTTCTTCCCCGCAGGTGTCCCCCGTGGACTCGGCAGCCTGCTACTTGTGGAAAGCCCGAGGAGACCTCAGGCGGTCTCCAGAGGTCTCCCGCAGACCAAAAAGAACCAATCCAATATGAAAAAAAAATAAACCTGACCTATACATTAAATACATCAACCCCCCCCCCCCGTCCAACACATACAGTACAATAATGTGCAAAATAACTATTATCCAGACATGGATAATAGATTATTTGGCCATTATGAAACACATAAAATATGCATAAATCAAAACATGAATTCTTAATCTTAAAATCACCACTCTGATTGGCTCTAGTATACCATGTGACAGAGGTTTGGGGGGAGAAAGGATGTGACGTCATTGAAACCCTGTCACATGGTACTAGAGCCAATCAGAGTAGGGATGGAGTTCCCACGCTCTGATTGGCTACCGTACCATGTGTGGACGGCCATGTTTCTTTTAATGACGTCATCTTAAAGGCAATTGAAGCAAAGCCATTCTGATTGGCTGTGCTTTCATTGCCTTTAAGTTACGTCATCATTTTTTTTTATCGGCCAAAACACATGGTTTTCACGGCCCAATCAGGGCCGTGGGAACCATATGACGAAAATGTGACGTCATAGGCCTTTAAAAGCCTATGTCGTCTCATTTTGCAGCCAGCAGCCGAGGAGGAAGGACATCCTACAGAAGAAGAAGGCCAGGGCGTGGCCGATGACGGGAAGAAGACCCCGGAAGAAGATAGAAGAAAGAAGAATACAGATGAAGATGGATTAAAATTAGAAGACCCGTGGATTGATTTGGATTTTGAGTTTAATGTTTATTTTTTTATGCTTTGTTATTTAATGGGTTCCTGTGCCTGGTGGTTTTGAACGTGAGTAACCAGTTCAACGGGAGTCGGTGGGGGCAAGTAATGGTAAGTGAACTAAATAAATGTATTTAATTGAACTTGTTCATTTTTTTAAATTCTTTTCTTTACATGTTTATTTAATTATCTGTGGTATATCATTTCTTGCCACTGTATGTATGTATGTATGTCTAGAGAGATATATACATACAGGGTAAGAAATGATAGTGTTTTAAAAGCTTGATTTGATGTGTTTTTAATTATTTTGACTATGCTGCTATGCTTTATTGTGTGTTTAAAGTCTTTTAAAATTAGATAGATGTAATCGTTGCTATTGTATGTTGCATTAGAGGTCAGGGTTAGCCTTGGTTGTCAATTTTTTATGCTTGTTGGTACTTATATATTTTCACAGGCTACATTGCTCAGTTGCAGGTTTGAATTAGTTAATTGTTTAATTTTTAGGGATGGAATGTAAATTGTTTAGGGATGGAATGTAAATTGTTTAGGAATGTCATAAATGAATGGTAATTGCTTTATGTTTACCGGATTGGTTACAATAGTATATTTGTTTGGAGTTATCTGTATTTTGCTTGCAATGTTATTGTTAAGATTCATTTGCAGAATGTATATGGTGCATAGATTGTATGCATCATATATACAATGTAAATGCAATGTGTTGATTGTGATTTGAGGTTTTTCATTGCCATTTGATCTTTTTGATTGTAATATCAGTTAGGATTATGAAAGGTAATTTATTGTATTGTAGTGTGTATTTATGGAGAACTGTTATTTTGCGTACAGTATGGTTTTGATAACCCTTCTACATTTATTTGTATATTGGTTCATCATGTGTGTGTGTGTATATATATATATATATATATATATATATATATATATATATATCTGTGTATATATATATATATATATATATATATATAAATATATATATATATATATATATACAGTGCTCGACAAATAATGATAACAACTCGCCCGTTGCGAGTGGATTTAGGCCGCTGGCGATCCGTGCTGCGGCTCTATTAATTCCCCTGCTCGCGCCAAAATTTTCAAATTTTTTTTTTTTTAAATAAATAAATAAATAAAAAATTCCTCTCCCTGATTGGTCTGACGTGGGGAAGAGGACCGGCTGGCAGCTCTGGGTCAGCCTCTCTCTCCCCCCTCCCCTGCCCATGATCCCCGCTTGCTGCCAGGGGCTCTCACTTCCGTCCCCAGCGCGCGCGCGCGCAAGCAAAGTTGACTGCTGGATCCAGCGCGTCCCCGTCCGGCCACGTTTCCCATGCGGATGTCCCCACATACTAAATTTCCCCCCAATGCCCCCAGATGTCACCCGCAGACCTCGATGTCGCCCGCAGGCCCAGATACCCACATACCTCTGGTGAGTGGGACTCCCGGCTCCGTTTCTTGTAGTGTGTGGTGTGTGTGGTGTGTGTGGTGTGTGTGGTGTGTGTGGTGTGTGTGGTGTGTGTGAGAGCTGGGGCTGCTATATCACGGGAGGCTGCGGTGTGCCGGGCCCGATCAGGTACTGGGGGAAGGGGGGACGCACACTTACACCATTCCCTGCAGAGCTGCGGCGGCTATTCCGGGAGGCTGCAGTGGGCCGGGCCCGAGCAGGTACCGGGGGGGGGGAGAGGACGCACACCACCCTCTGCCGGACCGGGAGGCTGCAGTGGGCCGGGGCCGGGCCCGAGCAGGTACCGGGGGGGAGGGGACGCACACCACCCTCTGCCGGACCGGGAGGCTGCAGTGGGCCGGGGCCGGGGCCGGGCCCGAGCAGGTACCGGGGGGGAGGGGACGCACACCAACCTCTGCCGGACCGGGAGGCTGCAGTGGGCCGGGGCCGGGCCCGAGCAGGTACCGGGGGGGAGGGGACGCACACCACCCTCTGCCGGACCGGGAGGCTGCGGTGGACCGAACCCGGTGCCACCAGCGCCATGTCGGGCTGCCGGGTCCCAGATCTATTCCCCCCTGCAGCAGGCGCCTCGCTCCGCTCTTGCTGCGGCCTCCCGTTTAGGCCGTGCGGGGCGGGCGATGTGCAGGAGAGGTGAACGGTGATGCAAGGGTGGAGTGAACGAAGGTAAGGGGGGGGGGTGAACGGAGGTAAGGGGGGGGGGGGTGAACGGAGGTAAGGGGGGGGGGGTGAACGGAGGTAAGGGGGGGTGAACGGAGTTGGGGGGGTGAACGGAGTTGGGGGAGGAGGGGGGGGGTGAATAGAGATGCAAGGGGGAGACAGGCTGGACTGGGGAGAGAGCAGAGAGAGAGACAGGCTGGAGTGGGGAGAGGACTGAGAGAGAGACTGGGGGGGGGGGAGAAGAGAGAGACAGGCTGGGGGGGGGGGCTAAATGCTCCCAGGCAGTCAGTCGCCCACCCAGTCAGTCACCTACCTACCCAGTTAGTCACCCACCCAGTCAGTCAGTCACCTACCCACCCAGTCAGTCACCTACCAAAGTCAGTCACCTACCCACCCACCCAGTCAGTTAGTCACCTACCCACCCACCCAGTCAGTCAGTCAGTCACCTACCCACCCACCCAGTCATCCCTCCCACCCAGTCAGTCAGTCACCTACCCACCCAGTCAGTCACCTACCAAAGTCAGTCAGTCACCTACCCACCCACCCAGTCAGTCAGTCACCTAACCACCCACCCATTCACCCACCCAGTCAGTCACCCACCCTCCACCCACCCAGTCAGTCACCTACCCACCACCCACCCAGTCAGTCACCTACCCACTCACCCAGTCAGTCACCCACCACCCACCCAGTCAGTCACCCACCCAGTCAGTCACCTAACTCAGTCACCCACTCAGTCACCCATCCACTCAGTCAGTAAGTCACCCTCCCACCCAGTCAGTCATAAAGTCAGTAATACCCCCCCACACCCAGTCAGTCATACCCCCCCCACCCAGTCAGTCATACCCCCCCCACCCAGTCAGTCATACCCCCCCCACCCAGTCAGTCATACCCCCCCCACCCACCCAGTCAGTAATACCCCCCCACCCAGTCAGTAAAATGTCAGTCATCCCACCACCTGCCCAGTTGCCAAGTCACCCCGTCACCCCACCCAATCAACCAGTCAGTCACCCCACCCCCCCAATCACCCCACCGAGTCACCCCACACCCCCAATCACCCCACCCAGTCAACCCATCCCCCCACAGTCACCCTCTCTCTGTCTCTCACCCTCTCTCCGTCTCTCACCCTCTCTCCGTCTCTCACCCTCTCTCCGTCTCTCACCCTCTCTCCGTCTCTCACCCTCTCTCCGTCTCTCACCCTCTCTCCATCTCTCACCCTCTCTCCGTCTCTCACACTCTCTCCGTCTCTCACACTCTCTCCGTCTCACACACACTCTCCGTCTCACACACTCTCTCCGTCTCACATACACTCTCCGTCTCACACTCTCTCTCCGTCTCACACTCTCTCTCCATCTCACACTCTCTCTCCGTCTCACACTCTCTCTCACTCTCACACCCTCTCTCTCCGTCTCTCTCACCCTCTCTCTCCGTCTCTCTCACCCTCTCTCTCCGTCTCTCTCACCCTCTCTCTCCGTCTCTCTCACCCTCTCTCTGTCTCACCCTCTCTCTGTCTCACCCTCTCTCTGTCTCACCCTCTCTCTGTCTCACCCTCTCTCACAATCTGGATATTTTATTTACCCTGTATATCTGAACTGCCCTATACAACACCGAAATAACCTATACGGCTGTCTTCCAGATCTAACTCTCGAGCTTCACACAGAAGACATCGGAATTCCCCGTAACCCAGAAGACAGGTAGGGAACACCTCCCCTCCAATGTATAACATTGCGGGAATGAGGTACCTGGACATTGAGGGTCTGCGGATCAGGTAAGATCCCAGGCGGGATTGCTGCTTTAAATATTGTAAAGCGGGGGCATCCAGGCACTAGTTAAGGGGTGCAGGAAACTAGTCCTTCACATCTGGCTTTTTTTTCTAGATTCGACATTTATACACACACACACAAGGACTAATTGTAGTATAATGTAATACAATAAATAAACTTATGTCAAAAACGAATGTTCTTACTAGGAATTTATTCAATTTATTTCATTTATGGTTTTTTTAAATGCGGGTCTGGGGGACGGGATTAGAGGCGGGGTTGGGGGTGGGACTAGAGGCGGGGTTGGGGCGGGACTAGGTGGCGAGTAGATTTTTTGGTTCGGCGAGTAGATTTTTGGGTGATTTGTCAAGCACTGTATATATATATATATATATCTGTATATATATATATATATATATATATATTTGCATGATGAAGCCAATGTACAAATTCATGGGTGAAGGGTGGGTATCGGGCCAGTGTGGCTTAACCTTTTAATTACCTTTGCGGTTACTATCCGATATGGTATTTAAGGGGTTAATTGATATCTGAATGTAATTGCAATGTATTGGCTTTGTATTGGCTATGTTTTTTGTGGGCAAGACAAGGATGTTGCTGGCGACTGAGACTTCTTATTGATAAGGTCAGTAATGCCTAATTTATTTGAATATGCTAGTTAATGTTTTTAATAATGGGCAAATAATCTATTATGCCTATCTGGATAATAGTTATTTTGCACATTATTGTACTGTAGGTGTTGGGGGGGGGGGAGTTTCCCCAACGGTATGTGGGTAGGCCTCCCTTGTGGGTAGTGGGTGAGGGTGGTTAGGCCTCATGTGGTGGGGGGTTACTGTGGGAGGGTATGTAGGCGTCCCTAGTGGTGGGTGAGGGTGGGTTAACCCCTTAATGACTGTAGCGGTTAATAACCGCTATGGTGATTAAGGGGTTAGGGGACATTACATTGGATGTTTTCATTCTTCTGTCTGTTTCGCATCAGCGGAGGGGGCATGGGCAGGATGAAGATGAGGATGGTCTTCATCGTGGCAGCCGGACATGGGTGAGTACTATATGCATTTAATGTATTTATTGCTGTTTATGTTTTTACAATGGGCACATTCACTATTATCCCTTTGTGGATAATAGTAATTGTGGCCATAACTATACTGTATGTGTTAGGGGGCGGTTATTTCTTTAAAAGTATGTATGTGTAGCGGCCTCCTGGAGGAAAACAACAGTCCCGGCACTGAACACGATTAAAAAGCGAATTAGCGAGGTAATGATCATGGAAAGGCTTACCGCCACCGTGAGGCATAAAATCCCCGCTTACGAAGCTGTCTGGGAACCTTGGTTCCTCCTCTCCAGAGACTGCCACCCAAACCCAACAAGATAGAGGCCTACTCTCCCCCCCCCCATATGGGACTCAGTGACGACCCCACTCAGAGTTCTACCTACCAGTCAAATGGGCTGCCCCTCTCACCCTACTCCCCCCCCCCCTCTCTCTCTCCCACCCACTTCCCCACACCCCTCCCCCCTAGGTCTTCACTCTCGGAAGACACCACCTTTCCCCCTTTTTTCCCTCCCGACAACTGAGGTTGCCACCCTGTTTCCCCCCCCCCCCCCCAAAAAAAAAAAAAAAAAATGTTACCTGGAAAAATGTTAGGCGATGTTAAAATGTCTGATAAACTGTATTATCTAAATGCCTAATAAAAAAATATGGGGAAAAAAAAAAAAAAAAAAAGTATGTATGTGTTTATTCATTAATTTGGGGGGGGGCACATAATTGGTACTGCAGGCCTGCGGGTAACACCCGAGGGCCCCCGCCGGCCTATAGTATCATTGATGTGCATATATGTGTATGTTAGGGGTTATTGTTATATATATATATTTATATATATATATATATATATATATATATATATATATGTATATATATATATATATATTCATTTATTTATTCATTTCGTTTTATTTATTTAGTGTGGGGCTGCTGTGTGTAATTATTCTTCATTGTGGGTAGCGGGGGTGGGTGAAGGGTGTATTAGCCCCAACGGTGGTTGTTTAGGGCTTGCGGGGGGGTAGCGGGAGGGGTTAACCCCTTCATGACCGTAGCGGTATTAACTGCTACGGTCGTGAAGTAGTTAAGTGCACCTGCAACGCCCCCGCAAGCCCTAAACAAACAACAAGGGCCAAATACCCCCTTCACCCACACCTGCTACCCACAATAAAGCTGGCACGGTGCGTTAACCCCTTCATTGCCTTAGCGGTTAGCCGCTAAGGTAATGAAGTGGGCTGTACATGCATTTTTCCTGCCTCGGATGCATGCCGGGGGGCTCCGGTGCTGGTATTAATGGTATCAGCTCTGGAGCCCCCCAGCATCAATCCCAGCCAGGAAAAGGGCTGATTTTTTTTATGGCCCCTATCGCCGCTCAGCTCCAGCTCCTTGCCAACTTTTTTTGGCGGGGCGATTTGGAGAACATCTCTCCAAATTATTGGCGCGAACAGCAGCGAGATGGTGATCGTGGCTACCTGCATACGGCGGGTTTTAAAACTGGCGAGATATTGCTTCTCGCCACCCGCGCGGCGAGTTTTTAAAACACAAAAAAAAAAACTGCCGGTTTTTCCTCATCTCGCCAGTTTCTCGCCATTTACTGAATTGCTGTAGGCATATTTGGCGAGAACCTGGCGAGATTGCGCTTTTAGCTGCTTTCTGCATAGGCCCCATACATAGTGTGTAGAAATAAATATCTAAGCCCTTCTATGTGGAGGATCAATAGTGATCCGTGCTGCAGAAATTGTAGCTTGTCAGAGTGCACAGATTGCACAGAATAGCATTTAGGTGTCAAATAACATCCTTAGCTTGGTATAGTGTACCAACTGTATATCTGGACAACAGTGTATCAAAGGCATATGTACCGTATCATGCTATTCAATCAACATGATTTACAAAATGCCTTGAGTACGATTTAGGCAGTGATTAAACTGTGTGCGATAGCGCGTGTGCGCATGCACCACGTACAAATTCCATGATCCCTTAGGGGCCGCCCCTAGTGTACGCACGATGGAGCGCGATGGCGTGACCGTGTTTTGAAAAGAAAAAAATGTTCCTTTTCAAGCGATGGCCGCGTCAAGTGAGTGGTTCAGCCAATCATGGATGATCGTAGGATCCTATCCATGGTAAAGAAAAACCCCTTCACAACATCCAGCCAAGTGAAGAACACTCTCCAGGAGGTAGGCATATCATTATCCGAGTCTACCATAAAGAGAAGACTTCGCGAGAGCAAATACAGAGGGTTCACCACAAGGTGCAAACCATTCATAAGCCTCAAGAATAGAAAGGCCAGATTACTGTACACTTTGCCAAACAATATCTAAAAAAGCCAGCCCAGTTCTGGAACAGCATTTTTTGGACAGATAAAACTAAGATCAACCTGTACCAGAATGATGGGAAGAAAAAAGTATGGAGAAGGCTTGGAATGGCTCATAATCCGAAGCATACCACATCATCTGTAAAACACAGTGGAGGCAGTGTGATGGCATGGGCTTACATGGCTTACAATGGCACTGGGTCACTAGTGTTTATTGAAGATGTGACAGAAGACAGAAGCAGCCGGATGAATTCTGAATTGTATAGGGATATTGTCTGCTCAGATTCAGCCAAATTCAGCGCAGTTGATTGGACGGCGCTTCATTTAACAGGTGGACAATGACCCAAACATACTGAAAAAGCAACCCAGGAGTTTTTTAAGGCAAAGAAGTGGAATATTCTGCAATAGCCGAGTCAATCCCTTGATCTCAACCCGATCTAGCATGCATTTCACTTGCTGAAGACAAAACTTAAGGCAGAAAGACCCACGAACAAACAACAACTGAAGACAGCTGCAGCAATGGCCTGGCAAAGCATAACAAAGTAGGAAACCCAGCGTTTGGTGATGTCCATGCGTTCCAGACTTCAAGCAGTCATTGCATGCAAAGGATTCTCAACAAAGTATTAAAAATGAACATTTTATTTATGATTGTGTTAATTTGTACAATTACATTTGAGCCCCTGAAATAAGGAGACTGTGTATGAAAATTGTTGCAATTGCTAAACGTTTCATATGATATTTTTGTTTAACCCCTTGAATTAAAGCGGAAAGTCTGCACTTCTATTGCATCTCGGTTGTTTCATTTCAAATCCATTGTGGTGGCGTACAGAGCCAAAATTATGAAAATTGTGTCAGTGTCCAATTATTTCCGGACCTAACTGTACATAGCCTAACATCAGCCTGAACAAGGTGGTAACAAAATGGCGCTGCTTCTGCTGCTCCTTAGGTTCTGATCAAGATTGGAACCTGATGACTGGCACGATGAGGCACATGTGTGCTATTACCTAATTTTTTTGACAAGTTCCGATGTGTTTAACAAACCCGTTAAAAAAAAACAAAAAAACACGATTTGACAGTGATGACTTCCAAGATAAAAATAGATTTTTATTTTCATGGTAATAATGCATTTTTCCCTTATGGAGCATTGCTGACTATAGGCCTAAGTTTCATTCTCTCTCTCAGGCAAATATAGAAACCAATGACCTTGCATTGTAAACTCTGCAATTGTTTGCAATGTAAGTGGCATTCGCCTGCTCACATTTATGAATATGACCTCCCCTAAGACGTCACCACAGTGGATTGTGTTGCATACCGATCCCTGGTAGTAGAGTCAGATTGTTCTAAATTGTGCACTAGATGGTTACGGAGTTCTTCCTACTTTGGACACAAAGCAGCTGAAATGTCAGGAGCACCCTCTTCCAGCCTATTCTTTTCAATAGCTGTGTTTCTATTTAAGGAATCAATTGCTTTCCAGAACTGGAGTGGTTAGCGTTGGAAGAAAAGTGTTTTACTCAAGATCAGGCTATGCTTCTGAAGCAAATCTCACTAAACAGCGAACAAAAGGGTGAATCACACGTAAAGGACCAAGAAGCTATAAATATGTTCAGTAGCATACCCTATGCCTAACTGCTTAATAGTATTACTAACTTCGGAGGTTGGCTGCTACTGTAATTCTCACATGGATTTTCCACCTACCTCTCGCATACTGTATGCTAAATGTACTAATTTTTACAGCCTATGATATTCATTTAGACAGAATCCCACAATTATATGTAACCCCCTTTCCCTATGCCTAAGGGAAACGTCAGGCGACTACGCATGCTGCTAATACCTGTACATTCCGCTTCTCTGAGCCTGATCTCTCTCTCTTATTGCAGTGCCTCCACCTATGAGGGATCCCAGCGTTGGCGGGATGACTCCTCATAGGAACCAATACAAACAGTAATAACTATACCACACCATATATATATATATGTGTAACAGGGTATGTCCCATTATGCCCTTCTTTACCCCTATTATCCTTGTTATGTAAGTCCTGTTAGCTGCAGGTAGTAACAGCTGCAGGTAGCTGCTCTTGACCCCCCCCCCTGTATGCCCCTCTTATGAGTGATAGAAGTAAGGTGGTGACTCATGGCCTATGTAAGCCTATCAGGGATAGGTATAGACCATGAGCCCGCCCCTTCTTGAGTCTTCTAGGAGGGTGTGACCAAGTTAGTCAGAGTCCTGCTTGAGTTTTTGAAGAGAGAAGAAGCAGAGAGCTGTGAGTCTCTCCTATGGCAGGATGAGCGTGCTCACCCCCAGCCTCTGAGCTGGGGGAACATCAGATTCAGCCTAAGGCCCTATACTATCAGGGCAAAGCACCATCCAGAGGAATGGAATCTCTGAGACCATGCACCACTGAGAGGAAGAACTGCAGTGAGTGCCAGCCAATAAAGATCCTGTTCTAATATACCTCAGTCTAAATATCAGTCCTTGGGCTGAGGGGGAAAGAGTGCAATAGTGGGGGCTGACATCCGAACATCCTGGAGCCCACTACGGCTGGAGGCGCTGAACACCAAAGAGAAAGAACCAGAGCAAGAACATAAGCCTGTCCTGATCTACACAACATCGCAGATCCGCTCAGCTCTCCTGCTCCAAACAGGTATTGCACCACACACTAGGTAGAATAGGCTGCGTAATGGGGGTGGGGGGGAAACAGTGCTACATATATAACTCGGTTTTACTGAAACCCCACAGTATGCAACAACACAATACAATAACACACTGATGCAATACCCCAATACCCCGGTGTGTCTTCCCCAAAATACTGAGGGTGCCCATGGCACCTAATCACCCAGTGTCCGCAGAACAATTCTCACCCAAATGTGAGGTAACGCCCTATACCGTATTTCTACAATTGCTATTGCTTGGATCAGGTAAAAAATACTTTTCTACAGTATATTTGGACTTGGTGCACTTTATATTTCAGGCACTTCACTTTCAACATTAGCCAGGGGTCGTGGATTTTTTAGTGGGATCTGGTTTTGATTATGATTTTGGAGGTTATTACGAGTCTGCTAAGTTTTTATATATTATTCGATGATGTGCAATAAATTCTAGTTTGTCTTAGCTATTTATTCTTTTCTGTACACCAGACCTTTCTTATTTAATGGGGGTTTATGAAGTATTTTTTCCTCTTTACTTTAGATTGTGCAGTCTTAGGTCTCATGGTTTAAGAAATGTGTTACATGTGTCTTTATTGATTTGGAGGATAAAAATAGCTTTAGATCAACCTCAACAGTGGAATCAAGCAATGTAATACAACACATGTAGTATTTGTTATTATCCAATCCTTCTGCAAAAATCAATATGTGAATAGAATGAAAAAGTCCCTCAGATTTTGATATTTATAACGCGAAAGTAATATAATGAATGTCATTTTGTAGAGGTTCATAATGGAGACCCCACAGGGTTTATGATTAAATGCATTAAGATGGTCCCTACAAATGTCAGATAAAGCACAGGCTTTTAACACAGAGGGAAGCATACTAGATACATAATCTGGACTCACTCCAAACAAAGGGCTTAAATATTGATATTGATCTACTGTAGCAGTTTTCAATATAACATTTTTTAATCTGGAATACCAGAGCATCTGTATGAATTATGACTCTAACTGTTACATTGTTTCAATGCTTTTATCCATTATCATTCTGACTGAGCCACTGGTTGAGTCACCTGTGCTGAAGCAGGGATATCTTAAAATCTGACCTGTTGGTGGCCCTGGAAGACTGCAGTTGCCCCTCCCCCCGCCGCTCTAGATTAAGATTTAATTTTTATAAAGTGTGTAAATTATTCATTAATATGTCAAAATATAATAATAGTATCACTCTCCTTTTTAATATATCTTCATTCACTATTTATTGTATTCATTATACTTTACACGCTCATATCAAGTTTGTCTATGTGTCTCTGATGAAGCACGTTAAGCGTGTGAAACGCGTTAAAGTATTTGCTGTTAGCAGCGTATCACGATTGACATCATCACGTTCCTGCGTCTCTTGCTGTGACGCATGTATGCCCCGGCTATTCCTGGAGCTGTGAGTTGTCTTTCTGTTTGAGATCTGAGAGGACCCCCCCACCCTCCGTTGGTGAACGGAGCCCCACCCAGACATCTGCTGCAAGGAGGATTGTTTCCCACATGAATTCTGAAGGACAGTCTGCGCGACTAGGACTTTTCTGTGTATATATATATATATATATATATATATATATATATATATATATATATATATATATATATTAGCATGTTCTTGTATAGCGCTGCTAGTTTTACGTAGCGCTTTACAGAGACATTTTTGCAGGCACAGGTCCCTGCCCCATAGACTTACAATCTATGTTATGGTGCCTGAAGCACAAGGAAATAAGGTGACTTGCCCAACGTCACAAGGAGTCAACACCAGGAATTGAACCAGCTACAGTACATATATATACACACACTACGTTATATACATTAACATTAGAAAATTCACGGACTGCTTTATAGACTTATGTCCCTTCACAAATTGATATATATATATATAAGTATATTTTACTATTTTTTACGTTTGTTTTGTTCATTATTATTCTTTTCATTATTATTGGTATTTCCAACACTAGCGCACGTCTAATAATCCCGTTTTTCATAGGCATGATCAGACTAACAAACCTAGAATGGAGGTTGAAATAGCTACAGCTGTCGCAGACGTTACTGCACCTGTTGAACGTAATATTTACTAGTGTTGCGATTCAAACAATGGCGATAATGCATGTGTTATTTAGCACATTATTTTTGTGCATTAACAGTGGTCTGCTAAATCTGTAATATTAACCATGTTATTATATGTACCCCTTTGAAAACTAAGGTGCCAGCCCATAACTAGTTAGCCATTTGGGCTACTAAAGGCTTAACATTGGCACATATAGATAGTATGCGTTCTATTTGTAGGATATTTATGTGGCGTGTTAACCCCTTTGGTACCAGAAGACATTCCTTTGCAATGCATTGGTAGCCTCGGGCACCAGAGGGGTAAATCATTTTCTGTCATAGGGTTTTGTAAGGAATCCAATCACGTTGCCCTATGGTAGCACACTTTTCTATCTCCAGCCTCCTTCCTCCAACGCACAATCGCTCACGCGTTAATTGTAGCAATTTCTGAGAACTTCGTATCACTAGCGTTATTTAGCGCTAAGTAACCGCTTTTATGATGTATGCCAATGAGATTGAATGTTGCCATCTCCTAATGAATGCACAAACCTTCGTGGGGTTGCACACTATGGAAATTAAAGAAATAAGCAAGGCTTTGTAAAAAGGGCAATCCCTCTTAGTGTACTAATGGTAGGGACTAGAGATGAGTGAAACTATCAAAATCCGTTTCCCAGAATTTCCCGAGCTTCCCATTCAATCTGTCGATGGATTGTTCCAGTTTTAATTCATGGGGTATTAATCCAAAGCCGCCTTTGGATACAATCCGTATGTTTTTTTTTTTAAAGAATTCAATCTGCGGATTCCGCAATCCGTTGGCGGATTTTAAAAGATTCCCCCCGAGCGCATTGCTGAATCCGAGGATTGGATTCTTAAAAATACGTCAACGGATTGCAGAATCCACCATGTGGGTTGACAGTGATAACAACAACAAAAAAATTCCATAGAAGACGAATTGCTCTTTTTGAGACTGATTCGTGGAAATCTGCAGACTAAAGGAACTGGCCAATCCGAGGTGGATCCAAATCCACCATACAGATTCACCCATCTCCAGTAGTGACATGTTTAAGAAGTTGTAGCTGGATAATTGGTGCGTGTTCTTTCCAAAATCTAATACCAAGAAGTAACTTTAAATAAAGTTACTAGGTACACGTGGCAGGCTAAGACTTGGAAGGGGTTTGATTTCGTCTGACTGCTCCCTTTTGTCTGACACTGTTCTGCAAGAGATTGCACTGGCAAAGCCCCCATGCCCTTAGTTTCCGTACACTTTACTGACAAGGACAGGGTGGGCTCAGAGAAGTAAAGCCCTTGATTGAGAAACACTCACCCATCCAAAGGCCCCATGAAATGTAGTTTATAGTAGGTTTTCAGTGAAACAAAATAAGCCAAATTTTTGCTTTTACAGTAGTTTAGTTTAAGGAAGCTGATTACATTGTGTGGATGTATGTATGTCTTTATTTATATAGCACCATTTACCTACATCGCGCTTCACAGTAGTAATACACGTGACATAATAATATAACATAATAATTTGGAATAAGCGCTTCAGACATAAAAGTAACATTAAGGAAAAGTGTCCCTGTCCTAAAGAGCTTACAATCTAAATGGTAAGTAGAAAGAACATACAGAGACAGTAGGAAGGTGTCCTGGTAAGTGCGTCTGCAATGGGCCAAGGTCGATGTATGAGGTGTATAGTATCAGTCACGGAGCTACTCATATGCTTCGTTAAAGAAGTGTGTTTTAAGACAGGTCTTAAAGGTGGATAGAGAGGGTGCCAGTTAGATATTGAGGGGAAGGGCATTCCAGAGCTGTGAGGCAGTCAGAGAGAAAAGTTTAAGGTGAGAGAGGGCTTCAGATACAAAAGGGGTAGAGAGAAGACATCCTTGAGCATAACGTAAGAGTGAGGATGGTGTATAGCGAGAAATTAGGGTTGAGACAAAGGAGGGGAAGAAGAGTGTATAGCCTTAAAAGTGAGGAGGAGAATTTTGTGTGTAATACGGATTTGATAGGAAGCCAAGCGAGTGATTTCAGCAGGGGAGACGCTGAGACAGATTTAGGAGAGAGTAAAGTGATTCAAGCAGCAATGTTTATGATAGATTGGACAGGAGACAGGTGAGAGGCAGGAAGGCCAGACAGCAGAAGGTTACAATAGTCGAGGCATGAGAGAATGAGAGTCTGCATTAGAGTTTTAGCAGTAGAGCAAAAGAGGAAACAGCGTATCTTTGCAATGTTGCAAAGGAAAAAATTACAGTTTTTAGCTAAATTTTCAATGAGACAGGGGAATGTGAGGGAGGAGTCAAATGTGACCCCTAGGCAGTGTGCTTGTGATACTGGGTGTATGATAGTGCTGCCAACAGTAACGTAGAAGGGGGAAATTTGGGCCATGCTTGGCAGGAAGGATGAGGAGCTTAGTTTTTGACATGTTAAGTTCTGGGTCAGTGGAGAGCATTAAGAGACTTTGGTGGTAAATTCAGGGGTTGAAAAGTTAATTTGTGTGTCATCAGAAGAGAAGTGATATTTGAACCCAAGAGATATGATATGATAACCTAGAGAGAGTGTGTTAAGAGAAAAGAGAAGAGGTCCCAGGACAGACCCCTAGGGTACTTCCAGAGAGATCGACAGAGTAGTAGGAGGTGTTGGCAAAAATGATACTAAAAGTATGATGGGAGAGGTAAGAGGAAATCCAGGATAGAGCTTTGTTATGGATACCATGAGTATTGAAAATGTGAAGGAGAAGAGGGTGGTCCATAGCATCAAAGGCTGCAGAGAGGTTGAGCCATATGAGCACAGTGTAATGACCTTTGACTTTGTCAGCATGGAGGTCATTAGTTATTATTCAGTGGAATGAACAGTGTGGAAGCCAGATTGTAGAGGATCTAGGAGGGAATAAGAGGTGAGAAAATAGAGCAAGCGAGAGAATACAAGATGTTCAAGGAGTTAAGAGGCATAAAGCAGGAGGGAGACAAGACAATTGTTAGAGATATAGGTAGGGTCAAGCTTCCTGTTTTGGAGTAATGGTATAACTGTTGCATGTTTGAAGGAGGTAAAGGTACCAGAGTAGAAGGAGGAGATGAAATTCTGTGTGAGCGTAGGGATTATAGTAGGAGCAAGAGGTTTGAGGAGATGGGAGGGAATGGGGTCAAGAGGGCAAGTGGTAGTGGGAAAGAAGAGATCAATAGTGACACCTCTTCCTCTGTCAAAGAGTAAAACTGGTTGAGGAAGGCAGGAGGAGAGTTAGGAAGAGGAGAATATGAGTAGGATACAGAGGATGTCTTGACGAATGGAATCCACCTTTGTCCTGAAATAGTCAGCGAAATCCTGAGGTCAAATGGCGAAAGAAAAACAGGTGACCAACGGTGGTCTGAGTAGAGAGTCAAAGACAGAGAAGAGTCGGCGTGGATTAGACTTGTGTGTGTTGATTAGTGAAGAAAAGTAGGTTTGTTTAGCCTGGGAGAGGGCAGAGTTAAAAGAGGATAGGATACATTTGAAGTGAAGGAAGTCTGCGAGAATGTAAGATTTCCTCAAGAGGCGTTCAGAGGAGCGAGTGCAGGAGCACAGCATCCATGTGTGGCAGTTTAGCCAGCGTCTGGAGTTAGAAGGGTGAGGATGGTTTATAAAAGGTTGTATTTTGGCTGGTTATATGGAATTGCACCTTGAAAAGCCTATTTTAACAAAATTGTAAGCTCTTTGGGGCTGGGACTCCTTTCCCGATTGTTTTATGTCTGAAACGCTTATTTCCATTGTGTTTTAATATGATGTCACATGTATTGTAAAGCACTGTGTACCTGGATGGCACTATATAAATAAAGATATACATACATACAAAATAGTTTTAGAATATCACATATTCCTAATGGTTTCACTATATTTATGCTCTAAAATAGAGAGAGAAATCAGCTGGGGTTAATGCTAATAAATGTCATTAACATTTCCTGCCTTAAACCACAAGTATTATTTAAAAAAAAAAAAAAAAGTACTTAAATTTCCTAATGGAAATATTTTGGATGTACACATGAAAGTTTAATTATATTGGATTTTACAGATCCCAACTCTCCAATCAACAGTGGAAACAAAAAACCTCACATATATAGGCATATAACACATAACAGGTCAACTCCAATGAGCGCTTGAGGCTTTCCATCTGGAAAATATCATATTAATGTCTTTATTGCCAGTCACCCACAGGTCTCTCTGGCAGTAAAACTGTTAAAAGTAAATGTTAATATCACTAACCAATGGAAATTTCTACAAACCGTATATTATCCAGGGTACATTTTTATTGATCCAGTGAAAGGAGAAAAGCCAAGAGTATATATTACAATCTCATTCTATGAACAACAATATAAGGCGTCTTACTCTTCCAGTTCCACTGTCTGATTGCAGATATACATGACACACTCTGTGTTCTCATTTTTCATATCATTATGTTATATTGACTTTGCCAACTGTCCTAAATTTTGCATGACTCCCCCTCCCCCATCATCTGTATGGTGATGCGGTGGTTTCTCTGAGCTGCCTTCTTCCGCCGGCGGGCTGCCTTCTCCATGCGGCAGGCATTCGCCTCTCCCCAAGGCCCTGCCTGTGGAGCAGGAGATGCAGAGGGGGACCCACCCAGGTGGACAATAGTGGAGGTTGGTCCTGACTTCAAGCAGGACCTAACTTCTGGCTTTGAGTGGCCAAGGTGAGCCTCTATCTGCTGCTGAGTCCAGGACAGGTGTCCCTTCTCCTTTCTAATCCACACCTCGGCCTCGCGGTCCTGTCCGGTTTGTGGCGAGCATCCGTTGCAATTATGGCTCCAGTTAACACAATGCAATCTGTGTGCGTTATTTAGCACTCGGGTTATCACATGGTCATGGAAAACAATGTTAATCTCCTTAGGGCATGCGTTTTAGGTGCTTCTTTTCTCGTTAGCAAACGTGTTAACAGCTCCAATAACATCTGCAACATTTGTACTTCCCAATAATCTATTCTAAGTGGAATAGAAATGCTACTTCTCACAATGAGCACAGGCTTCATGATTGTACTGTTTCACCTCTCGAAAACCATCTACTTCAAAAATAGAACAAAACTATTAGCATTTCCATGTTTCGACACAATAACATGTTTACTATAATAAGTACATGAAAAGTATTTGTAACGCTTGTATGCCCACAGACCTGGCCAGTCCCCAGTACTGAGGTGGGTAAGGGTATAACACGCACCCACAGCAGTGAGGGCGTGCCCGGAGTGTGATAATTGCGTTGCCGGGCCTGGTGAGAAAGGGTTAATGTTATACTTGCTGAGTCCGGGGCGCCAGAGGTCGGAAGGTAGTTGTCCAATAGCCAGAGTTCAGGGATAGGAGAGAGCAGCGTAGTAAGGTCCGAAAGCCAAGGTTCAAGGGCAGGAGAAGGCAGCGTAGTCAAAGTCTAAAGCAGAGTTCAAGTTCAAACCAAGGGAATCCAAACAAGGGCAGGGACAGGAATCAGAGCTGTAATAGACAAGGGAGCTGGGCATAGACACTGCACACACAGGAGCTACAGGAAAGCTATGCAAAGCGAGGAAGCAGAGGGCAGACTGGGGTTATAAAGGAGGGAGGACAAATAGCAGGAAGGGGAGGAGCAGGGGTTTGTCTGGGAGCTATTAGCATTTCCATGTTTCGACACAATAACATGTTTACTATAATAAGTACATGAAAAGTATTATTCTGTGGTACATTGAGTCTTATTGTTTAGGTCAAGTGAATGGGTCCTAAGATGCACTGTGGCACAGCACTGCTTGAAAACTAGATCATGGTCGGAATTTTCCAGGTTGTCATGTTTAAGAAACAAGGTGATATTTATTAAGAAAATACTGTATAAATGAGAAGAGCACAACAAACACCCAACTATGGTGCAGATTATTTTTATTACAAATAATTAAAAATAAAATTTGGGAATGATTCCCACTCACATTTCTGGGTGCTGCATTCAGCTCTAGGAATCACAAATGCAACATATCTCACTAACTGACCATGGGACCTTGAAACCACGTTCTGAAAAAAAACTCCCTCCAAAAAAAACCCCTCAATTGTTGTTTGCCCTACCTACCACTTAAAGAATTGGGCCTATTTATTTTTATAAGGCAAAATAATACTGGAAACAGTACAAGCAAAGAAATATTATTTCCCTTGCATAGAACTTGCAATCGGACTATTTTTAGCAGTATGCGCCATCTTTTTTTTTTATATATGTTAAACATACCAACCATAGGAAAACACATTAGAGCTCATTAAAACCGCACCAATGCTGAGTTTTATAAGGCCATGACATCAGTCATAAAGTCAACGTCTATTAAACCACAGTACTCCCTGATGTCATGCGTATTGCTTACTCATCATGAGGCACTCGAATTATTGGATCCATTATAGGCATTCAACACTGTCGTGTGTAATTTACAGTTTCATTTACTTATATTTTACTGCGAAATTAACTTAACATATGTACTGGACCAGATCTTTTACAACTTGCCTGGGAGCGAAAAGAATCTAATCAGATGTTTTCAATGAACCCCCACATTTTTTTTAACTTCCTTTCACAGCTGATCCCAGGCTTGATACTAACCACGCTCAAGGGAGACACCATTGTTTTACTGTATGTGCAGAGGTAGAATTTCCACAAACATGCACCTGACTATTCTTAATGTAGCAACTGTGTTTCAGGAAAGGAATTCCAATTAAGAACATTATGGCGCCGTGGATTAATGCATTGATGAAAACACCCAAGTGTCATGAAAATAAAGCTATCTGTAGCAAACATGTTTTACATGGCACATTCTCAGTTTGCTTTGGTGCATTAGAGCAGGGGTGCGCAAACTGGGGGGGTGTGCCCCCAGGGGGGGAGCAAGATTTTTCAGGGAGGGCGCAGCAGTTGCAGAGACGCCACACTCTTCCCCAAGGCATTTAAACGAAATACAGGGGGATCGCGCAAAGCGCGAGGCAACGTCCCTTACCTTGTCTTCGGCGACGCGTCGTCATGGCGACGCGGCGTCAAATGACGATGTGGTGTCACATTGCCATGGCAATGTTATGTCATGTGACCCCGCAGCGTCGTTTGATTCCAAAGACAAGGCAAGGAGGGGGGGGCGTGAACAGTGGGGGAGAGCAGACAGGGGGAGCGCAGAATGAAAGGTTTGTGCACCCCTGCATTAGAGAACAAACAGAATGAGCATGAGAAAGTAGCCAAAAATGTGTTGATACAAACCGGTATAGATTACATAGCAGAGCAACCATTTGCTACTGTACATGTATAGAAAATCTCCCCAAAGCTTTTCTTTACCATGAAAATGTTAAAACGTTAACAACATTTTTCAACAATTCTTACACTGTTGTGATATTTTTCACCTATTAAACATGTCACTAGGCTTCGTTCACTTTGGTTCCAGGAGAGACTGCCCCTTTAAATGAGCGGTGTCTCATGGGTACAGAATTCACAGTATAGTACGTTCACCAAATGTACATAGTCATTTCAAATGTGCCCAAAGTGGGACTATATATCTAAAAGCAATAGTACTAACTAAGACTAACATTATCCCCCCTCTCTCTTTTCATTCAGTGCTGAATAAAAGCTGATGAAACCGCCAGCGGTGAAACGTGTAGTGATTGATGTCATGGAACAAGATTTCATATTTCTCTGTCTCCCTTTGCAGCTTATGGGATTCATATCTCCCTAGTTTAGCTGCCTGTTATTTACCCTGTCCCAGCAGCTTGCTGCATGTGAAAAGGCAACATTTTTTATACACATGTTGTTTACAGTCATAGACAGTGAGTTGCTATAGCAACCTCAGCCTTTCTCTCAGAATGGGCTAGTCTGCCCTCCCCCGTGCCTTGCTGACAGATAGTCTGTCCCCAGACTATTCCTGCTACCCAGATTCCCTCACACTTCCTTTTACTTCCTACATTGGCTGAGTGAGTACGCCTACTGTTACCCCTCTACTGGCAAGGCCTCATCCTTTTCACCTTTCCCTACTATCAAGCACACTTACTATAGAGACATTTTCTCACAACACCATCATCCACAAGTGCCATTGTGTATCTACTGTATGCTTTCCCCAATAAAGTGAAGAAAAGACAAAGAACTTGTGCTTGTAACAGGAATGAGTTGAAGCTATCTGGGTCCATTCATACCCTATACATGACCCTGGGTCCAGAATAGTGAAAAGGAGGACCGTGTGCCTTAAAGACACATACAGGAGCTGCCACTGACCGACTTTATGCTAACACAGAGCGGTCTCTGCAGACTGACAAGCAGCAGCCTTACAAACAAGCAGCAGCCTTACAAACAAGCACAGCACAAGCTTATGCCCCACACTGCTGTTCAGAGCAGCCTCTACAACAGAAACAAGCGACAGCTTCATGCTAAGGAAAGTGTTACATTGCACAGCTTTACAAAGCAGCATCTTTTTGAAAACAAGCAGCAGTTTTAAACAGCAAACCCAGAAAAGCAAAACAACTTTGCACACAAGGCAGCAGCATTGCAGACAGACAGTTCATAGCACACAGAACTTTGATTGCTCTTTTCGGTCTTTGAGTCCACCCTCTGCACAGCTTCACAGTGAGGGATTACCATCTCACCTAACCCCTGCGCACGTTCCACGGCCAGCGCCACCAGGGCCATGCCACCGGACACGGGTCAGAGCCACCTGACACCCACCAGGACATGGGTCAGAGCCACCGGACACCTGTAAGTGCAGCTACCCCTACGCTTACCGCTGCAGGACACCTACCGGCACTGAGACAGTCATCCATCGCTGACGCAGGTAAAAGACCGCATGCCACACGCACTGGCTAAAGGCCGACACACAGAACTCAGACCCTCACCAGACACAACGCAGGAGAGTGACCACTCAGACACAGAGACCGCTGCACAACTGCAAACGGCGTAGGAAGGCGCAAGGCCCAAACGGACAGTCACACTGACACAAAAAGCGCGCGACAAGTATGAAACTGACATTGAAGCGCACCGTGCTAAATTAGAGAAGGCCTGGGAAACAACCACACTGGGAATATGCAATGTTAGTTGCGTTGGCAACTATGCGCAACAGCTCGAGCAGGCAATAACGCAATTAAGGACTGATCACTCGTGTTATCAAGAGCTGTCAGAGGCATGCATCACTTACCTGACCAAGGCCAACACCAGCGAAAGCCTGCAAGAAAGAGACTTACAAAGTAACAGTGACCTGACACGAGACAGCCGCGTGCAAACCACTGTCACAGAGGCTAAGAGTAGGAGAAAAGACCTTTTGCTGGAAACCGCATCACAGAGCTCAAGCACATCCAGGCATTCATCAAGGTCAGCAAGGTCAGCACAATCTAATTTGTCCAGCGCAAGCGCCAGCGCTACCAAGGCGCAAGCCACCGCAGAGGCCGCACATGCCAGGGCCGAATATGGTCGGAGAGAGGCGGCAGAAAGAGCGCGCGTAGAAGAGGAGGAGAAGAACACCACCGCCAATGCTGCAGCCACGGCCGCCACCGCAGCCACTGCTACCGCCGCTGCCGTCGCAGAGGAAAGCCGAATTTGATGTGGAACTAGAGGCCCTAAATCAAGAGAAGGAAGCCACCGCCGCCATAGCCCAAGCTGAAGTCCTAGAAGCAGCCGCGCAACAGGATGGCGGGGAGCAACCATACAGACGAATAGCTTCAGAGGATCCAGTACAACGCACCGAAGACTCTACGTAAGGAGCCTCTTCAGTGTAAACGCCAGCGCACCATCTCAACACGACGGGAGTGATACCACGGACACCGAAGACTTGCTAGGTCCACGTGGAGAAGACGCTGTTCCTTTAAGGGTACACGCTACTTGGGACAGCCACAGCCGCAACAGTGATCCACACGCCAGCGAGCACATGGATGCACTGCAACAGGCTTGCAATCCAGGTACACCCACACGGGAAAACACAGCCCCTCACACGGACAAGCAGTCATCACGTGTCCACGCCAAGTAAGAGGCGACCACATGGACCCTCCCAGCAACTACTTCAGAACGTGACCAACACGCCGATGCCTCAGGCCTGACAGACATGACCAAGTACATGATCCGGCATGACCTGGTGCAAACAGGACTTACCAACTTTGACGACCGTCCTGAGAACTACCCAATGTGGAAGTTCACGTTCAAGGACGCAATCAAGAGCCTAGGCGTCTCAGCAAGGTTAGAACTCAGCCTGCTATCCAAATGGCTGGGGAAAGAATCCAAGGAGCACGCGAAGAGTCTCGGGACGGCAAACGCGAACCACCCCCATGTAGGTCTTGACCTAGTATGGGAAAGGCTAGAAGAGTGCTACGGTAGCCCGAAGCAGTCGAAGATACGCTCTTCAAAAGAGTTGACAGCTTCCCCAAGATCACAGCTAAAGACTACTCGAAGTTACGAGAACTCAGGGACCTGCTACAGGAGCTGCAGTCTGCGAGAACAGACCATTCCTTAACAGGTCTCAACGTCCTAGACTCGGCTCGCAGAGTGAGACCCATCTTGGAGAAGCTATCTTACAACCTCCAAGAAAGATGGATTTCACAAGGCTCCGAATACAAAAGGGAAAAGCAAGTCGCCTTCCCCCCATTCTCATTCTTCTTGAGCTTCAT
Source organism: Ascaphus truei (assembly GCF_040206685.1). Lineage (NCBI taxonomy): Eukaryota > Metazoa > Chordata > Amphibia > Anura > Ascaphidae > Ascaphus > Ascaphus truei. The sequence continues at coordinate 25,535,383 of NC_134486.1, forward strand.
ATGCGAAGCGGCGAGGACAAGGAACGATCCCAGTTTCATCTTGGGTGCGCAGACCACACACAGTGCAAGCAACCTGAGGAATGAGAGACCAGCGGCGAGATACGGTAACACTCAAACACCCATCTCGGTCCACAGGACGGACGTGTCCCTCACGACCCAATCTACTCCAGATCAGTCGGTCGCTGGAGACAAGGGACCCAAAAAGGGAATATCCCATACACAAGAAGCCACACCCACTTAGGTGCTTTGGGTTCAGGATGAAGTCCTTGGAGGAACGCAAGAAGTTGCTCGGAGAATTCGGAGTTTGCTTCAGGTGCTGTGATTCCACAACTCACCTAGCCAGAGACTGTAAAGAAGACATCAAATGTGTAGTGTGCAAAAGTGACAAGAACGTAACATCTCTACATCCAGAGGCGCTGACACTCCACCAACTCAACAACCCATCCTCCGTAGCAGAGCATGGCGGGGAGGAAGGAGAAGGAGAGCCAACATCTGTCACGTCTCAGTGCACCGAGGTTTGTGGAAAAGGAAGTGACAAAATATCCTGCTCCAAAATATGCCTTGTCGCAGTGCACCCCCTGGGACAACCTGAGAAGACTATCCGGATGTATGCAATCCTCGACGATCAAAGTAACAGATCATTGGAGAAGATGGAATTCTTCAATTTATTCAACGCACAAGACAATGCCTCACCCTACACCCTCAGAACCTGTGCAGGGTTAACTGAGACAACAGGGAGAAAGCAAGCGGCTACATTATAAGTTCAGTGGACAACAGAGTGAAGATAGCTCTCCCCACACTCATGGAGTGCAACTACATCGCTGCAAACAGGGACGAGATTCCTTCACCAGACGTGGCACGCCATCACCCACATCTCAAAGGAATAGCCAACTACATCCCGCCGGTAGAACAAGATGCCAAGATCTTGCTGCTGCTCGGTAGGGACATCTTGAGGGTGCACAAAGTCTGTAAACAGCGTAACGGACCCCACAACGCACCATTCGCCCAAAGACTTGACCTAGGATGGGCGATTGTGGGCAACGTGTGCACTCACAAAGGGCACGGACCAGACTATGTTGACGCCCGCAGAACGGTGATAACAGAATGTGGACACACATCCCTCTCTGAACCATGTCTTGGCCATCTCCAAGTGACAGGAGGGCCAAGTGAAGAGAAGAGACAAGGTCATACCCCTGAGATTTACAAAAACATCCTCACATCAGGGGGATGTGACAATGGCCTAGGAGGCTTAGTGGTTCAGACAACCAAGGATGACGAGTCGACTCCACCGAAGGAAGAAAGTAACCTCCTGAAGGTGACCGACAAAAGGATCTCCCAAAAGAAAAGAAACAACCAGACTGTCCTCCTGAGAGCAATGACACAGTTGAGATGTACAGCCATTTCTCTCCACAGAATATCAAGCGACAAAGCAGCCAGCTGCCACGGCTGGAATAGCCGCAAAGGATTGCATCCTGCAGGTGAAACTACAGGGGCAAAAAGACTGCCCTTTCACACACGTAAAAGGAGACAGTTGCAGAGACATTTCACAAAAGGATTTTCAAGGACAAAAAAGATTGTTCTTCGTCATGTCCAGGGAGAAAACAACCTCCTGAGGGCAGTCAACAAAGAGACACAAAGGTGTACTGTATCACCAAAATACGTGGAGATGTTCTCGTGCAAGAGGAATGCACCGATGACGTATGGTGCATAGCGTTCCAGACCACAAGGGACGACGACAAGCATCGAACCCGGACGTGCGGGAACCTCAAACAGAGACGCCGGGGTCGCAAAGGAGAAGGAGGTGGTCTTCTCCCCTATGGATACCAGCAGCTCTTATTGCCCCTGATTTGGGATACGCCTTTATTACTAGGGAATATGTGAGTATATTCCCTACCATTTCCAAAACATGGTTTTTGGGTTTCAGACATATTACACTATATTGTGTTCTTTTTTCCATTTCCCTGTTATATTACCTGCGCTCCCTGTGTCCTGGGTATCTGGGGACGAGGTTCGCACCAAGTTACGCGAATCTATTTATGGGAATCTGGGAGGACGATTATATATGGTCCAACCAGGAATTTGGTGCGAACCTCGTCTCATGGAGTCGTTTTATAGATGATATCCTGTTCATATGGAGAGGCAGTGTAGAAGAACTTGAAGCTTTTTTCACACATATGGGAGAGAACAATTTGAATCTAAAATTTACTACCAATTGGAGTAAAAAAGAGGTAGAATTCTTGGACTTAACCATTTATGTTGAAAATAATTTGATAAAAACGAAAACATTTTTTAAAAAAGTGGATAGCAACAACTTCATATTAGAAAGCAGCTGCCATAATCCAGAGTGGATTCGTAATATCCCGTATGGTCAGTTAAGACGAATCAAAAGAAACTGTACTGATGAACAGATATATCACGATCAATCTAAGGTCCTGTTGAATAAATTCAAGGAAAGGAGATATAACTCAAACACTATCAATAAAGCTGTCACTAGAGCAGACACTGTAGACCGCAAAGAAATATTAAGTAAAAAAGATAAGAATACAAGCAAAAATGTCAATTTTAATATGGCTTTTCTTACTCAGTACAATAGAGAAGCATCACAGATCAAAAATATAATACGTAAACATTGGCATATCCTTCAAAATGATGTGATTTTAAAAGATCATATACCTGACAAACCTGTTGTCATTTTTAAAAAAGCTCCAAATCTTAAGAGCAAATTAGCACCGACCACCTTCTTGAAGAAAAAAAATGAAGAACCCAGTACATGGCTAGATAAACCAAAAGGTTTCTATGGTTGTTATGCATGCAAAGCATGCACGCATAAACACAAGGACAAATTCAATTTTAAATCTCACACTACTAGTGAAATTTTTAAAATTGAGGGGTACATCAATTGTAAAACTGACTTTGTTATCTATCTTTTAGAGTGTCCTTGTGGTCTCCAATACATAGGACGTACCTCAAGGCCTCTAAAAGTACGGATTTTAGAGCATATTTTAAATATTAAGAAGGGTATTTTAACACACAATGTCTCCAAACATTTTTATATGTGCCATCAATCAAATCCCAATTTTGCAACTTTTAAAGGTATTGAACATGTCCCAGTACATTGGAGGGGGGGCAATAGATTAAACACTTTAGCAAAAAGGGAAACCTTTTGGATTCATAAGTTACAGACCCTCAGTCCAAAGGGTCTGAATGTTGACATAGACATTGGTGCCTTCTTAATATAATAGTTTGCACACACGTTCTTAATTAATATCATCGTTCTTAAAATATTGTCTTTTATAATATTGTTCTTATATAATATGTGTTTTTAACTACAATATGGTGTTTTTATTATGGTAATTTTAATATCAAAGTTCTTAATATAAATCTCATTAAGAGAATGTGATATTTGTATTTCAATAATAATATAGAAAGTATTTGCTTCTAATTTTGTTTATCTTCCTCATCCATTTTAGAACTCCGTCACTCATTGCGTCGTTTTCAATATATTTTTCATATATCTTTTTATATACTCCTTTTTACATCATCTTTTGTTTTAAATATTATGAATTAAAATCTTATTGTTTTATCTGTTGTAATAGAAATTGTATTAATTGTATTGGAGAATATGAACTTTTTATATTGCTTGCACTGTTTAAAATAACTGACACACACCGTCATTACCAATGATATGTAATATTGCAATCAGCTGATAGGACCCCCTAATTAGCTCTATGTCAATTTATGATGGACTATATATATAAGGGAGGACCTATGGGGTTAACCTATTCGATTCCTGAAGAAGCCACAGCGAAACGCGTTGAATCGATCCGCTGTGGGAGGTGATTGTGCTGAGGAAACTGGGAGACAACTGCTGGCAAACCAGTAGGAGACGGACACACCAGGCAGCCTCTTCCGCCCTGACTTACGACACCACAGGACGTGACGAAGGTACCAGTGACGTATGCGGAAGGGCTCCTCCGCTCCAGGAACAACCGGCGTTCTCCATTCACAGCTGTCCTCTCCCACGAACCAAATTTTATTACAAAATGTGAGTGTATTATACATATGATTATCGATTGCTGCCAATACAATTTTAGACTATACTACTCTATTGTGTGTTCTCTCTCTCACTTTTACATACCCCTGGGAGGATTACTGAACCACCATAATACAAGCTTCCAGTATCAGCATACCACTCTGAGGGATTTCCATTAAAGGGCTCCCATCAGAGAGAGAAGGGTCTCTGATACGCTTATATTTGATAGTGCAATCTGTGAGTACCACTACTACAGAGAACTTTTTATTATATTTTTATATCATTACCATCTGCACTATTGTATTTATTTTTCTTTTTCATAATCCTGAGTCACCCAGCGCTCCGCTCCAATTTGAAAATCTACACAAGAACCATCTGGACCTGAACAGTCCATCCTAAGGGTGTAGAGCTGCTTTTTTATTCATTGTATTGCACTTTAATATTTATATAATTTTTCATACACTGGTGAAGGTCACTAAACACAATTTTGTGCACTGATTATTAATTATACATCACTGTCACGTATATTATATAGTTATTTAATTATTCACTTTGAGAAGCGCCCGGTTTTTATTTATTTTTTCTTGTACATCTCTGTTCCTAAAACTTGAGGCTGCATCTCATTATTCAAATATGGAGGGTATGAACTCCAATGTCTTCACTAGAAGACAACAAAGAAATTTAAGATTAGATTTCTCTGTTCCACAATCAAATTCAATACAATTGAGTGAAAGAGAAATCCTAAATAGGGAATTTACAAAATTGGAAGCTTTGTTATTTAAAGATACAAGAAAATGGATTGACACATTATTCTTAGATCAATATATAGCCAATGAGCTTATCCCAAGAGGTTTAAGATTTAAGAAAAAAACATCTTTTGATTTGGATGATGCAGCCTTTATGGGCTCATGGGAAAATATCTTAGATCATGCATCAAAGGAACTTATGAAGCTGATTATTTCACAGCATCAAAAGAAATTAGTGATCTTAGATAAAGAAATCAGTATTATAAAGAATACTATAGAACCTTTGATGAACCATCCTGTATTTAAAGAAAATGACATCACGTTACAAAAAAGGTTAGAATCCCTTGAAAATAATTTGGTCACTAACAAACAGAATAAATACAAGAGAGATGAAGATGATTTTGCCAAAGGTAACAAATACAATTGGAATATCAAAAGGAATACTGATAGAATATACCATCCCGAATCAAATAAGATTGATAATTCAAAGAGAGATAACACCACACATAGAGATGAGAATGCTATAGCAGGCAGTTCAAATAAACCATCTTTAGTACACCCACATCTTAACGCCAAATATCAAAAACCCCAGCGTAAAAGAGAAGATATCATTCACCATAAAGATAAAGAATTAAAGAGTTCTAAAAACAGTACACTAAAGAGACACACCACCTCTGAACCAACACAGGCAAATTTTTTAGGGCTCGGGAGGTCCACAGATTTGTGGGCAACTCAGAACCGTTTCTCCCCGTTAGAGGTAGAGAAATCCCCTGTGGAAATAAAAAAGAGAAAAATAGAGGAAAAAGAAGTGGAGGAAGAGGAAGACGACGAAACATATTAAATAAAAATAAAAATTACAATACACCAAGTAGTACAAAGAACATTTTTAATTTGAGTCAAGTTATTTTAACTGAGTTCCAACAAAACGTTATTTCCAAGGGTCTTACGTTTGCACCCACTGTTGGTCCCAATAATTTTAAACTTTTTATTGATGCAAATTTATTTTTAAGGAAACTAACTGTGCAAAGACATTTTTTAAATCAATCCACAATAAAGAGAGAAATCAAGAATACTGATGGAAATTTACCCCTAAATAGAAACAGTGATAATTTTAAACATACCACATTAAAACCAAAATCCACTTTTTATCCTAGTCATGAAAAAGGTCATTTTTTAGAAGTGTTTTATCAGATGGTTCTTAATGATTTTAATCTCCTTACAGAACAACCCACCAAATTTAAACACAATCTCACAAAAAAAGAACGAGAAGCCCTAGATGATTTGATTACAAATGAGAACATTATTATAAAGCAGGCAGACAAAAGTGGAGGAGTTGTCATTATGGACCGCATCTATTATGAGGGAGAAGCAAACAGAATCTTAGGAGACAAAAATACATATTTAATATTAAAAGATAATCCAACGAAACGTTTTTCAAATGATTTGAAGACTTTATTAATGAAAGGAAAAGAGCAGGGAATTTTAAATGAAGGAGAATTTAAATATCTCTGGAGAGAAAATGCAAAGCTCCCGCTCTTTTACCTTCTCCCAAAAATTCATAAAGATCCAGTAAACCCACCAGGTAGACCTATTATATCAGGTATTGAGTCTTTAACAAGTAATTTATCACATTATATCGATTGCCATTTACAAAAACATGTCAGTTTACTCAAATCTTATATTAAAGACACTACTGATGTAATTAATATTCTAGAAAACATTCCATGGAGAGAAGAATACATTTTAGTAACAGCAGATGTTACTTCTCTATATACTTCTATTGTACACAATGACGGACTTAGGGCCATTGACAGAATATTGAGAGCTGACATAGAAATGGAAGAGGAACAGATTAATTTCCTTCTTGAATCTATTGCATTTATTCTGGAAAAAAACTATTTTTGGTTTAATGATACATATTATTTGCAACAACAAGGTACCGCAATGGGGACGAGGTTCGCACCAAGTTATGCGAATCTATTTATGGGAATCTGGGAGGACGATTATATATGGTCCAACCAGGAATTTGGTGCGAACCTCGTCTCATGGAGTCGTTTTATAGATGATATCCTGTTCATATGGAGAGGCAGTGTAGAAGAACTTGAAGCTTTTTTCACACATATGGGAGAGAACAATTTGAATCTAAAATTTACTACCAATTGGAGTAAAAAAGAGGTAGAATTCTTGGACTTAACCATTTATGTTGAAAATAATTTGATAAAAACGAAAACATTTTTAAAAAAAGTGGATAGCAACAACTTCATATTAGAAAGCAGCTGCCATAATCCAGAGTGGATTCGTAATATCCCGTATGGTCAGTTAAGACGAATCAAAAGAAACTGTACTGATGAACAGATATATCACGATCAATCTAAGGTCCTGTTGAATAAATTCAAGGAAAGGAGATATAACTCAAACACTATCAATAAAGCTGTCACTAGAGCAGACACTGTAGACCGCAAAGAAATATTAAGTAAAAAAGATAAGAATACAAGCAAAAATGTCAATTTTAATATGGCTTTTCTTACTCAGTACAATAGAGAAGCATCACAGATCAAAAATATAATACGTAAACATTGGCATATCCTTCAAAATGATGTGATTTTAAAAGATCATATACCTGACAAACCTGTTGTCATTTTTAAAAAAGCTCCAAATCTTAAGAGCAAATTAGCACCGACCACCTTCTTGAAGAAAAAAAATGAAGAACCCAGTACATGGCTAGATAAACCAAAAGGTTTCTATGGTTGTTATGCATGCAAAGCATGCACGCATAAACACAAGGACAAATTCAATTTTAAATCTCACACTACTAGTGAAATTTTTAAAATTGAGGGGTACATCAATTGTAAAACTGACTTTGTTATCTATCTTTTAGAGTGTCCTTGTGGTCTCCAATACATAGGACGTACCTCAAGGCCTCTAAAAGTACGGATTTTAGAGCATATTTTAAATATTAAGAAGGGTATTTTAACACACAATGTCTCCAAACATTTTTATATGTGCCATCAATCAAATCCCAATTTTGCAACTTTTAAAGGTATTGAACATGTCCCAGTACATTGGAGGGGGGGCAATAGATTAAACACTTTAGCAAAAAGGGAAACCTTTTGGATTCATAAGTTACAGACCCTCAGCCCAAAGGGTCTGAATGTTGACATAGACATTGGTGCCTTCTTAATATAATAGTTTGCACACACGTTCTTAATTAATATCATCGTTCTTAAAATATTGTCTTTTATAATATTGTTCTTATATAATATGTGTTTTTAACTACAATATGGTGTTTTTATTATGGTAATTTTAATATCAAAGTTCTTAATATAAATCTCATTAAGAGAATGTGATATTTGTATTTCAATAATAATATAGAAAGTATTTGCTTCTAATTTTGTTTATCTTCCTCATCCATTTTAGAACTCCGTCACTCATTGCGTCGTTTTCAATATATTTTTCATATATCTTTTTATATACTCCTTTTTACATCATCTTTTGTTTTAAATATTATGAATTAAAATCTTATTGTTTTATCTGTTGTAATAGAAATTGTATTAATTGTATTGGAGAATATGAACTTTTTATATTGCTTGCACTGTTTAAAATAACTGACACACACCGTCATTACCAATGATATGTAATATTGCAATCAGCTGATAGGACCCCCTAATTAGCTCTATGTCAATTTATGATGGACTATATATATAAGGGAGGACCTATGGGGTTAACCTATTCGATTCCTGAAGAAGCCACAGCGAAACGCGTTGAATCGATCCGCTGTGGGAGGTGATTGTGCTGAGGAAACTGGGAGACAACTGCTGGCAAACCAGTAGGAGACGGACACACCAGGCAGCCTCTTCCGCCCTGACTTACGACACCACAGGACGTGACGAAGGTACCAGTGACGTATGCGGAAGGGCTCCTCCGCTCCAGGAACAACCGGCGTTCTCCATTCACAGCTGTCCTCTCCCACGAACCAAATTTTATTACAAAATGTGAGTGTATTATACATATGATTATCGATTGCTGCCAATACAATTTTAGACTATACTACTCTATTGTGTGTTCTCTCTCTCACTTTTACATACCCCTGGGAGGATTACTGAACCACCATAATACAAGCTTCCAGTATCAGCATACCACTCTGAGGGATTTCCATTAAAGGGCTCCCATCAGAGAGAGAAGGGTCTCTGATACGCTTATATTTGATAGTGCAATCTGTGAGTACCACTACTACAGAGAACTTTTTATTATATTTTTATATCATTACCATCTGCACTATTGTATTTATTTTTCTTTTTCATAATCCTGAGTCACCCAGCGCTCCGCTCCAATTTGAAAATCTACACAAGAACCATCTGGACCTGAACAGTCCATCCTAAGGGTGTAGAGCTGCTTTTTTATTCATTGTATTGCACTTTAATATTTATATAATTTTTCATACACTGGTGAAGGTCACTAAACACAATTTTGTTCACTGATTATTAATTATACATCACTGTCACGTATATTATATAGTTATTTAATTATTCACTTTGAGAAGCGCCCGGTTTTTTTTTTTTTTTTTTTTCTTGTATATCTGTATAAAAGCTTGAAATACATTATGATCCAGTTCCAAAAGATCCATTAAATCCAGGCTCATGATGTGATGTTAAATAATATAGGAACAGACATTATGTTTCCCGAGGTTAATGTGTGTCCTCAAACCTACTTACTGCAAAAACAATGGTGTGCTTCATGTTATTAGCATAGACTTAATGTCACATTTTTGTAGCAAAACATCGCATCATCTTCCAATCACATGACGTTAAGTAAGTCTTAGCGTTACTCCAATCCAGACTTTGACATAAATCTTCAGCTGAAATGGAGAGTATAACATGCTCGTCTGAGCTCAGGAAGCGGACCGGCAGGGGTATATATTCACCGACCAGAGCCAAGGGGCAGAGTCCTGTTAGAGTTAACCAAGCTGGGATTCAGGCAGAGGATCAAGGCAGGCGGCAGAGGTGCAGAGACGGTGTCTCAGGCTGAGGTCAGCAACAGGGAATCCAGGACAAAAGGACAGGGAATACGGAGCAGCAAGCTGGGACTGCAACAAGAACAGGAACCTGGCTCTGCAACTTTCTGTAGGAAGTGCAGGCTTAAATGGGAGTCTGTCAGGATCCAAATTGTCCTCAACAGCAAAGTGAGGGCAAGTTTAGAAGAAACCAGGACCGGAGAGCAGAACCAGAGAAAGAGGAGAAGAAAATAACACTTTGTTTGTTAACTCATAACTCTGGTATAACGCCCATCTAGACCCTGTCAGAGCTCTATTTCAGTGTCTGGATGTGACCAATGCCAAGGTTAGGTATAATTATGACCTAATGTAAGATTAACTAACTCCCCACGTTAACCTTAAAGGACTTCTGTAGATACACGATGTTGCGGCATCACCTCATTTCCATATCACTTGCATCTCATTATAACTAACGGATGTTATAGTTAGCGCAATGCTCTTTGCGGGAGTAAACTTTACACTGTTATGGTATTGTCCTTTGTGGATAACGCATTACTCTTCACGTGATGTTAACATCAGGGGGGCAGATCCACAGAAGTCCGTCATTTTTGCACTAATAACGAGCGTTACGGCAATTGGGTACGAACATTATTTTTCTTTGTTTCTTCAACGAGTATCCTCGAAGCTAATGAGATGCAAAAATAACGTCTGTTTGTCAAAGTAGCAATGCTAGTGTAAGAATCTCCATCATGGAGGCCTCCTGACTTCGCTGCCTCTACCAACATGGCCACCGAGGCAGGAAGTCAGTCTCTGTTTGTGCTGGATTGCTCACAGCTGTCATTCATCTCCCCTTATAAGGCTTTAATTCCCCTCTCTTCTTGACTGTGCAAGGTATTCCTTACTTTGTGTTCTGTTGGAACCTCTGATTGCTACTTCTCTTGCCTCAGACCCCTGCTTAGCCCTGGACCATTCTGCCTCTCTCCTGCCCTGACCTCGGTATTGTGACCTCTACTCAGCTCCTGCACCCTGCCCAGGCCCCGGAACCAGACCACACTATTCTTACTGATGACAGGATCTAGATCCCAGGTACGGGTCGGTCTAAAGACACTGTGGCAAGCGGGTCTTTCTCCCGGGCAATACAAAGCACCGTACTCAGATGTAACAGCTATTAACAGGGATTTTCATGTGTCAGAGACGCGTTTTTCAATACACTGCACATGCGCATGATAGAGATGGATTACTCATGAACCTTACCAAAAGCTAATGCAAATCTTTCTATAATATTGACAAATGGAAATTTTTTACCCTTCTTAACATTTTCAATTATTTTTAGTGTCCTTTCTTCATTTATTTTAATTGAACATTAATACAAATGAAATTTGAATTATTATTGTTGAGGTATGTATGAAAGTATTGTACACCCATACTTACTACAGTAATTATTACATTATATACCAAATTAGTTCACAAAAACTAATTACTAAAAACCATAATACACTGTATGATGTGTTTCAGACATTTATATGATCCCTAATATTTATATTGGTATGACACGTAACTTTTTCTAATGAAAGGGTTAAGTCCTATACTCATTACATTGCTTTTATGCGATTGCCAGAAATAAGTCCAGGATAACCAGGGTCTGGATGTAGGCAAGTTTTTGGAAGGTCTTAAATATTGTGGCGTTATTCCCATGCGCTAACATGAACGCCGGTCTGAGGATCTCCGTTGTTGGGTAAACTGCTCATTACTATATGAGAAAGCAAAACGTCCGTTAAAATGTATCGATCCACTATTTTTTCAGGGGAAAGTGATAACAACGGACCTTTGGGGATACAAGTTATGGATATCGATACGTAAAATGGCGATAACGTAAAAAAAAAAGAATTAAAACACTTCTGTGGATCTACCTCATGGTGCTTTGTGGATCTTTATTTCTTAAAGGGTTAAATCATTTTCTGCCATAGGGTTCTATAAGAAATCATATTAGATAACCCTATGGTAGAAACGTGTGACATCTCCCAGGCCTGCTTTGTCGTATACTGTATGTAAATGAGAAGTAAATCTCTACCCATTTATGAATAAACAAATATTTAATGAACATTGTGGTCATTTAAAAAAAAAAAAAAAAATAACGCCTCAATCCCATTTCTAAAAAATGCCAAATTTGAACACCGCTCTAAATCGACGAGAGAGAGCGGGGGGGGTGGGGTGGGGGGGAGAGGGAGAGAGGTGTGTCTGTTACGGCAGGGATGCGGCAAACTTTCCCCACTGTGCCCTCCTGCCTGTTCTCCCCCCCTGATCTTGCCCCGCTCCTTACCTTGTCATGGCAAGGTGATGTCAAGTGAACCCGCAGCGTCATTTGAAGCCGCGTTGCCATGACGCTGAAGGCAAGGTAAGGGACGTTGCAGAGGCCTCAAGCGATCCCGCGGCATTTCATTTAAATACTTTGGGTAAGAGCGCAGGGCCTCTGCAACCGCCGCCCCCCCCCCCCCCACCCTGGAAAATCTTGCGCCCCCCCCCCCCCAGTTTGCGCACCCCTGTGTTACGGCATTAACTCACATTAAAGTCAATGCCAGTTATTGCCCATTGGGGTGCGTTCTCCCACAACAGAAGAGATAGACGCAGCGAGGGGGGGGGGGGAGAAAAGGGAAATTGAAAACTTCTCAAAATATTAACAGGTAATAAAGTGCGTGCGGCTCTCAATGACATGTAACCCAGTGGTACATCTACAGTGATTTATTTGGCTACTAATGTATCCATAATATAACCTTTAGGGGGAGTAGCAATGTTTTTATAGAGTCTTTTACATTGCTTCTTATTAAATGCTTGTTATTGTCTAGCATTATTTCTTACAGCATCTCCTCAGACTACTTAATGCCAATTCTAGCGCCAGTAGCTGTTAGAGAGACAGCGACAGACGAGTAGCAAAAAAAGAAAAATCTGTCTAAATTAACTTATTGGAATAAGGTATACATCTAGAATGAGTTGTCCAGGCCACGCAAATTCAGGTACATAACGAAACAAACCTCAGCAACAATGAATTGAATAGTCCTGTTTAAAACATATCACCGGCAGTTGTTTAATTTGGTCTTTTATGTGATTGTATCTTTAAACCCCAAGATTTCACATGGAAGAATTCCTAAGGGCACGATATAAGCCATAGGGGGCTTAGGCCATTTCTTCACAAACAAAAATGACAACAAACAAAAATGACAAGAGTTGCAGCTATCCCCTGACCCTGACCAATTAAGGAAAGGGAAGCATGGCCGTTGGCCCGAGGGGCAGTGGAGTGATGCATTGGATTGGGGGTGGGGGGGGGGGGGTCTAGGTTATTTAAAGGGTCCGCTTTTCATATTATTTGCTCCTTGTTTGTTGTGCTGTTTGTGTCTTCTCCCTCTTTGTTAACCCAGTGTTCTAGTTTTTTTTCTGTTCCATTAGTTTGCTTTTGCATTAAATACCCCATGTGCTTTTGCTTGTGCTCTCTGGTTCTTTAGATGGTGGATTAGTATTGTACATCTCCTTATTTAGTTTGGATAACTCGCTTATGGATTGTGCGTGTGATCGCTTGCTTGCTATATATACCATTGCACGATTATGCCTATTGAGCTTGGTTGTCATATAACATTCTCTGATTTGCGCTTTAAATGTGTAACTGGATGTGCTGTACTTTCCACTTTATTTATTGTATATCTTATGACCTTGGATGCGTAGTTAATGAAATAATCTTTCTTGCATTGTGCTTGCCATAGTGTTAATCTGTTTGTGGGAATACTTTGGCGCCCCTGCGAGACTTTATTCCATTTGGAGTGCTGGGGACAATTTTGTGACATTATATTATGTTCCAGTAATTGGATGTTAAGTACGCCTTAGTCCAATATAGACCCCTGAAATAAGTCTCTAACTCATGTTGAGGAGAACGTTTCTGGACTTGGGCCTCAAAACTGCAGACCAAGCAATATCCTACATGTTTTTTTTTTTTTTTAAATAAATCAGTTCAGTACTATGAGAAAATGCTTGGAGCATTTTTTTTAAACAAGTCTGAGTTACATTTTTACACTTTACAAAGTCACATCCCCTTCCTCTTCTGAAACAGGCTCTGGCAAACCCCTTTTTGAGCCCTGCCCCCTCTCTCTAGCAGTGCACCAATTGTATCTAGTGATTGCCTGGTCACATGATCTTCCCCACAGAACTTTGCATCTTTGGTCCTCTTCTGCTGTACTGACAGCCTTTTATTGAAGCTGAATCTTCCCCGATCAATCACAGGAGAAAGGATCGATCGGTAACTTAGCTAATTACTTATCATTGTGTGGATTATATTGACGCACATATTAAAGGGGAAAATTAAATAAAAAAACGGCAGCTCGAACTGCTGCTTTACAGTGATATGTCAGCAGGCAAGGAATTGATCAGTGGGTTACACTGCTAAAGGAGAAACAGGTTAAAAATTGAGAGCAGCTTGTAATTCCACTCAGGGCTTGAGATCAATTACTCCCGGACACAATTTTCCATTCAACTATTTTCTACACCGTAAAGTCTGATACTCAAGGCGCTATCTAAAAGTCACTTTGAAATGTGATGCCCCTGAATGAGTTCTGTGGAAAACTTATTGGAACGTGTGACATCACTAAAGACATTTTCTTTGCAGCTAGAGAAAGCACTAAAACCTGACACATTTTACTGAGCAGCATAAACTGGAGACTTTAATTGACTTAGCTGAAATAAAAATACCGGGGTCTCCAATAATATAAATATTCTCCCTTCTGAGCAGAAGTACATTTAACAGACATAATATTTGCAATCAAGTATTATGCATGTTTCTGAATGGTACCGGCAAAGACTGAGCTACTATAGATATATAGAAGGAAATACATATGTATTTAGTGTTAATAATTAGTTTTACATATAAATATATATTTATATTATTTTCTTATTATATTTTAAATTACATTTGAAGAGTTTCTTTCTGTTTGCAAATGTATGTTTAATTTGGTAAAACTAATGCGTGAATGAACTGGGAGAATGGATTCTAGAAAAGAGACCATGTTATCTGGACTCAAGATGGGTAAAACACTCACAGGAAAAACCTAAAAAAAGGGAAACTCAGACATTTACAGCTGTTAAAAAAAATTAAATAAAAAATTGAGAATATATGTAACTTCATCAAAAGCTGCGAAACACCAATGTCTAACTGAGAATACACCTTAACACCTATTTTAACAGAAAAATGAGAGAAAAAGTATTATTCTGGATAAAATTATTATTCTGGAGCAGTCATCAGCCTGTCACTGACCTCCTACTCCTCTGCACAAAATCTGGGAACAGATACAAGAAAAGGGGATTTTGTTTAAGGTAGTGAGTTGTTAGAAGTCCTGTATTGGGAAAATAATTGCTCTGGAAAGGATACATTCAAGAAAACAGAATCAATCCTGTTTTATGATTGTAACAGGCGGATTTCCTGTTAGGTAGCGAGACAGGGAAAGCTGTTTGCATAACCTAACACAGCGCTGAGGAGGTTAATTCTAAAGCAGGGTGCCTTAATTGATCTCACCTGCCTGATCAGGCTATTAAAAGCCTGCTTGATAATTAGGGTTGCCAGATGGCTTCTCCAAAAATACTGGAGACAAATGGTGAAAGGTGCGACGCGCTCGAAATGTTATTGGGGAGGTATGTTATTTATAAATGATCTGTCGTGGATGTCATTTTTTCTAAATTTCACTCCAAGTTGGCACCAATTTGCACCATTTCATATTCTATTTCGAAGAAAAAAAATCTGGGGAGGGGTTTGGGGATTGTGCGCCCTCCCAGCAATTTTTACGAAATAGAATATGAAATATTGCTAATTGGTGCAAAATACACCCCCCACCCCCACCTATACATATAAAAATACACACCCCAAAACATATAAAATACATATAAAAATACACCCCCAATACATATAAAAAGATACCACCCCCATACATATAAAAAATACACCCACTCCGCCCAATAAATATAAAAATACACAACCCCCTATATATAAAAATATACATCCACCCCCCAATACATATAAAATACACTCACCCCCAATACATATAAAAATACATCCACCCCTCAATACATATAAAAATAGACCACACCACATACATATAAAAATACCCCCCCCCCCCAATACATATAAAAATGCACCCACCCGACTCTGCGGAGTTGCGGGCCTGCCTCTCCCCTCGGACCCCGGCTCAACACCTGGCCTGCCTGCCCACGGGAGGGGGGTTCCGTGATGCCACTACCTACTGATAGGAGCTGGGAGGAGCAGGGGAGTGTTGATGCGGGGGCGTGCTCGATAGGAGCTCCGGCTTGTTCTAGTCTGGCCGCAAAATGGCCGCTGGCGGCCTGTAGTGCGAGGAGAGCCGGATCCTGATGGCGGTGAGCACAGGGGGCTGTCCGGTTCCATTGACGGGCTACATGCGGATGTGCCGCTCTCCCTCTTGGCGGCCGTATCTGGCGGCGGAGCCTATCGGGCTGGGGAGAAAACGTGATCATGGGTCGGCAGGAGCTACAAGGGGAAGGTCAAAGAAAGACATTTTAAAAAGCATAAATTGGATCCCCAACTGGAGCAGCCGAGCTAAACACCTCCTTGCCGATGCTCCAATTCCCCATCTGAGGCTAGCATCAGGTCCACTGGAGAGCACAGGCTTGTGCCTCCCTGGGAGCCGGATCCATAACAAAACAAGGGGGAAAGACCCCAGAGGGGGAGGATTGCTGCAGGAAAGCATAAGAGGTGAGATTACAACTCTGACAGTTCAGACACCAGCAAGAGTCGGACTAAACAAGGAGGAGAGTGACCTTGGTGACAGAGGCCCTCAGAGTTTCAGGGGCAAAAGTCTCTGCAAAAGTCCCTCCTACAGTACAATAAAGATTTATGACCCACAGCAATACTTCCAACTTGGCAATCTCCCACCTACAGGGAAAACAGTATTGACTGACTTTATTTCTTTAAAAAAGTTTACAATGGGGACACTTCCGGTGACGTCACCGGGGATGGTAGGATAGCGAGGGAGCTGCCGAGACCCTCATAGAAAAATACAATAATAGGACAATTTCCCTTCCACTTTACTTAAACCAAATAGCCTAACAACCTGTATGAAATACCCCACCATGACAAGCACGCTCAAGAAACTGCCGGCCCAGGATGTATCCTGTTCTTTTGGCGGGTCGCAGCGCGCGGCGGGCCCTAACGGCGGAGGCCAAAATGATGCCGCGACACGTGCATTTCCCGAAACAGACCAAGGATGGCTAGACACTACAACCATGGAGAGTGGGGAGATAACACGTTTATACCTAGAAGACCTCTTTACTAAGATGCAGGAGAAAATGCAACTGTTGTTTCAAAATGATTTAAAGAACATCAGACCTGGAAAAAAAAAATGGAGGAAGCTCTTCAACTACAAACGACAGCAGATGATGACATTTTGAGACTGGGGCATGAGATCATCTCCCTCAGGGAAGGCCTCGAAGACCAAGAAAATAGAGACAGTAGGCAAAATCTCAGAATCTGAAATATTCCAGAGTCTATCGCCCCTGAGAACCTCCGACACTACTTAAATAACCTCCTCACTACAATCAGCCCTGACCTCCAAGAAAGTGATCTGGAAATCAATCGCGCCCAACAGGCCTTGGGACCCAGGTCTGAAGACCCTACTGTATACGGAGGAGAGATGTGATTGTGAGGTTACATAGCTACAGCACAAAAGCAAAAATTGTGGCTGCAAGCATTGAATGAAGTGACATTCTCTTTGAAAATTAATCGCTACAAGTCTTCAATGATCTCTCTAAAGTTACCATCACAAGGTGCCGTGAGTTCAAACCCCAAACCCTCATTCTTAAGGACAATAATATCTGCTATAGATGGGGGTTTCCATTTAAACTAATTGTGGTGAGGAATGGCAAACATTTTTTCATCTAACACCCGGAAGAAACTGGGCAATTTCCGCCGACCCTGAGCCTCCCTTCAATTGATCAGCTCAAGGAACCACCGAGAGTCCAGAGGACGGTGCACACCACAGGACCCCCCCGAGTATTGGAGTGGTTGGCGGGCCAAAACCCTCAGAGAGCCGGGAGTAAGGAGTGTTGAAACTTATCTCCACTTCCTTTGACATGTCCCTTGCTCAGTCCCATGTTCATGGTGGAACCAGAAGAGGAGCGGCTACCACCTTTCACGTCCTGTGGTTTGTTGATACTATGACCGCGGGATGCAGCCGGGGCCGAGATGACCTGCACCACCGCTGGAGCTACAAGACCTGAGAGCCTGGCGTATTCGAGGTCCACGACAACTTACCTCGAATCCTGACCCCGTCAGTCTTGGCCGGAAGCAAAGTCGATACCCGAGAGCTCCATGGAGGCGACTCGGCGCCTTGCTGACCCGCTGAAACTGGAATGTCTCTGAAGAAACGTCGACGCAGCTGGCCTTCTGCATTCTGGTATACCAGGAGTTCTCCTGGAAATCACGGTTGAAAGGGGCTTCTGAACACCAGAGTGGAGATCCAGAAGACGCATGTTTGCCAGGGCCTTTACCCGGGCCTTCCCCCCCCCCAATTTGTTCTGACGGCCAGTTTGTTTTGGGCCTTAGATGTCACCACCTGACCCTTCCCTCCCCTCCCTTCCCCCTCCCCCAATACCCCTTCAACCATCCCCTCCCTTCCCCCCCACCCCTTCCCTACCCCTTAAGAGAAACCTCATGTTGTACATATGTTAATGTTTTAAAACTAGATATAAGATAATTGCTCTATGTTTTAAATATTGATATGGTTTCCTATTTGCCTCTGTTTAGGTTGGCTACTAAGTGTTTTGTACAGTAGCGGATTGGGATCAAGCTTTAGATGCCACCCCCTACCTCTATGACCCCTCCCCCCTCCTTCCCATCTCCTCCCCCTTCCCCCACCCTTTTTCTTCCTCCCTCCCCCCTGCCCCCCTCTCCCCCTCCCTCCCCAACCCTAGCTGAAGATATAGATTTAACGAACCCAAAGCTACAGCAGGTAGATAACGGGAAAACCCACCCAATAAAGACCGAAAAAGGGTTGAGTTTGAAAAAGCCAATGCGGACGTGGGGACGGGAGGACACACTTCCCCCACCCCCCCGTCCCCGTCCCCCTCTGCCTTCCCCTTCTCCTCTTCCCCCCCCCTCTCCTTGTCTCTCTTATCTGTTTCCCCACCCAACTACTTTTTAACATGGTATAAATACTGAACAGTGCTAGTTGGTTCTCCTTTACCAACTGAATTAATGCCTATATAATTGCAGATGTTGTTATGAACAGGCTAAAAGTAACTATTCATGAATAACCCAATATGCTTCTTATCCCACAATAATGATACCAGTTCTAATCTATACATCTGTATGTTCCCATCGTTATACTTTTGGATATCTGTACTCTGTGAAAAAATCTAATAAAATATTTGAAACAATAAAAAAATACATCCATCCCCCCCAATACATATACAAATACACCCCCAATACATATACAAATACACCCACCCGCCAATACATATACAAATACACAAAACCCCCAATATATATAAAAAATACACCCACTCCCCCCAATACATATAAAAACATACCCACCCGCCAATACATATACAAATACACCCACCCGCCAATACATATAAAAATACACCCACCCCCAATACATATACAAATACACCCACCCGCCAATACATATACAAATACACAAAACCCCCAATATATATAAAAAATACACCCACTCCCCCCAATACATATAAAAACATACCCACCCGCCAATACATATACAAATACACCCACCCGCCAATACATATAAAAATACACCCACCCGCCAATACATATAAAAATACACCCACCCGCCAATACATATAAAAATACACAAAACCCCCAATATATATAAAAAATACACCCACTCCCCCCAATACATATAAAAATATACCCACCCCCAATACATATAAAAATACACCCATCCGCCCAATACATATAAAAATACACCCACCCCAATACATATACAAATACACCCACCCGCCAATACATATACAAATACACAAAACCCCCAATACATATAAAAATACACCCACCCCCAATATATAAGAAATATACACCCCCCCATGCATATAAAAATACACCATCCCCAATACATATAAAAAATACACCCTTCACCCCATTACATATCACCATACACACACACTTCCCCCCCCCCTCCAAATACATATAAAAATACAGACTTACCTGGGGAGAAAATAGCCTGTCACGGGAGACCAGGACTAATACCAGGGATCAATATCGCCAGACAGAACACGAGAGTTTATAAAATTAATTTATTGGAAAAACATATCTACAACTATACAAAGGACACAAACATCACACATACCCAACTGGGGAAACCCTGTCTAACTAGTCGCAGGGACCTACTTGCAGAGATTTCCCCTGTTCCCTCTTTTCCCAGTGCGTACAGGACTGGTTTGGACACTGCAGTTTCTCCCTGTCACAGCAACACCTCTGTAACTCTCTGCAGGCTCTGTCTGCTAGGGGTCTCCCTCCCTGTCTGCTAGGCGTCTCCCTCCCCTGTAACTCTCTGCAGGCTCTGTCTGCTAGGGGTCTCCCTCCCTGTCTGCTAGGCGTCTCCCTCCCTGTCTGCTAGGGGTCTCCCTCCCTGTCTGCTAGGCGTCTCCCTCCCTGTCTGCTAGGGGTCTCCCTCCCTGTCTGCTAGGCGTCTCCCTCCCCTGTAACTCTCTGCAGGCTCTGTCTGCTAGGGGTCTCCCTCCCTGTCTGCTAGGGGTCTCCCTCCCACCTTTTTAAATACTGAAACCATAATATTACAACACTCAGGGCCAGGAGCTGCCTACATGCCCAGGCCCTGATTGGTGGGTAGGACGGCAACATAACATTTGCAACAATTCTACTGCAAACATATTAACCCCTGATTCCTGAGGTGCTGGAACCAAGCCAAGACATACATATATACATAACAGATAATACAATACCAATGTATTACTGACAGGTAGGGGTAATGGCAGACTTAACCTTTATTAACAGCAGCAATAATTCCCGCTACTGTCACAGAGATGGTCTCAGGTTTCTGGCCGGGCCCGGTGGCTGAGGAGGCCCGGTGGCCAGACAAAGTAGTTGCTGCCGAGCCCCGGCTCTCCCCCAGCTGCGGGCCTCCCTCACTTTGTCCCATACCGTTGTTCTGATGCTGGCGATTGCTGAAGTTGAGTCCAGCTTACTTCCAGCATGTGCCAACGTCAGAGAGGCCTGGCGCACACCAGTGTCAGAAGCTTGGCGTGGGACAGAATGAGGGAATTCCCCAGCTGGGGGAGAGCTGGGGCCCGGTGTCAACTACTTTGTCCGGCCGCCAGCCAAAAGTGGATACAGATCCACTGGGCTCTGTAAGGCTATTTATCGTAACGTTAACCTAAATAATCATTACGATAATCCTAATGCCTATCCGCTAAAGTAACGTAACAAAAACCTATAAAATAGCATAGCGTTACATTTCTACGGAGGTTAGGTGTACTCATATGCAAATCATATGCTTATGAACTGTAAGCCTAACATCGCAGATCCACGAACCCACATTTATGATACTGTGATGGTAGGGGGAAATGGCTAGAATAGGATCTCATGTCTGGGAGACGTTGGTCCTAAAAGTGGAGCCTTTGTCTGCCCTAGACACAGAGGCGCCTATTTCTGCAGGAGATTGCCGGTCAGGGGAACCGTTGCTGGCTTTGAGCCCTGTAGGCGCTATTCCAATTGGCCGGTTTGAAATTCCCACTCTCCAGTAAGCCCGCCCCTGGGTTGACAAGGCTCGCTAGCTGTCCTGGCCACACAGTCACATACCCAGTCTGTATTGGCCACCAAAGGCAAGCTCTCACACTGTGATTGATCCACACGCAGAATCTGCGCTGTGATTGTTTGCGACCCTGTCTTCCATGCTTTCCTATGGAGATGGGAAAACTATCTAAAGGGGATCCGATCTGAGCCCCACAGACTGTCCCAGAGTTAGCATGTAGGTTGACTAAGTGGTGTGCTCTGAGGGCTTTGCTGGAGATACCCAGAATGAGGTTCTCTGGGAAATTCAAACTTGCTATGTGCACGGGGACTCTTGCGATTGCTGATGCTCCTCTGAGAAGCTTTGATGGAGATAACGAGACTTATGAGCAGGAGTTTTGAAAGTGCTCCTGTGTGAACAGCATCCACAAGGTCTGGGAGACCTGAAACCCCTGGGGCGTGGATGTACTCCTAGGTAAGCCTACCGAACAGAACTGGACATTTGGTCATGATCATCTCACAGTGACAAAGTCTCCACCAGTGTTTAGCCACTGAGGGACCCTTCGCCACAGTCGCTCCACCACTGGACACTAAGCCACTGGCTGTTTCGCCAATAAGGTAAGTTAATTTAAGGGGTATTAGCAGATGGGGTAGAGGGTTAAGGATAGGGATTTTGGGGTAAGGGGTTGGGATTTTAGGGCAAGGGTTAAAAGTTTTTAGGGTAGGGAGTAGAATATTAGGGGTTAAGATTAGGGTTTTTTAGGGTACGGTTATGGGCTTACCTCTGTGGCGTAGCAGCCAGTGGAGAAATGTCCCAGCAGTGAGGTGAGTGGCGGCTAAACACCGGTGGTGATTTGGTCACGGCAAAATGGCTGTGACCAAATTTCTTAGACCACTGCCGAAGTGGCGCCCAGCACCTTGGATTCCTCCGTAAACCCACTGTTGTTGCTGAGTATTGTATTTGTGCATGTTGACTCCGGCCAGAGCTAGAGTCTGTTGTATTGAGCTGCCTCGTCCTGTCTGGTGCTTGATTCTGGTGAATTGTCCTGGTCTCCTGAGACAGTTAGCACAGGGAAATAACGTAACCATAAAAAGGACCTACCAAAACTTGCCAATAGTCACAGCCGAACCATGACTATCCTCACCTTATTTCTGTGAATTGCTTAGAATCAAGTGAAGAAAAAGTAGCGCACTACTTAGTATCAAACGTCTCAAAGTCAAAAAGTATCAAGTGTCCAACTCAATAGTGTCCAATGTCACAATAATCACAGTAATAAAGTAAATATAAATCAAAAATATAAATCAAACGATCTCATCCTCCTTTTTTGCAGCAGAAGGGACAGGCTTATTACGTGGTACCTTGTACGTGGTCTCCCACACCTTACTGGAGTTTAGGCTAGGTGGAACGAATACTTGCCAACATCAGGGGCTTCGCTTCTCATATCCATTTCTTCTTCCACCGCCTCCAGCTTCTCCCCCTACTCCACCTAGCGATTAAAAATTACAAACAGTTCTCGCTGTAACAAAATAAGATCCCTATCGCCAAGTCGGATGTCTTCTTGAATATGTTCAATACCAACAAAATTGACCAAGCTGGGTTTACAGTCACGATGATGTAAAAAGTTTTTTTCCCTTGAGACACATACAGTATTTGGTAATGTTCTTAATTCAGTTAGTATGCTCACATACTCTTACCTTGAGTACTTGTCAGTGTACAGCACTTATTTTACTGATACAGTATATACATTTTCATGGTGCGCATCTTTTTTTCTTTGGAGTGTATATTGTTTAAAGTTAGTAAGTGCTTGGGACTCCAACTCGGCGATATGTTCATACTATTGGTTTTTTATCCTATGATTTCTTGCTTTGGCTACGTGTTGCGTCCAAATGAAAAAGTTATGGTACATTTCATCAATAACGGTTTACTGCCAGCGGGGTCAGCATTGCCTTTACGAGTGATCTTATTTGGTATTTGTACAAGTGGAACACGTGAAACATTCATGGCTGAAATCTATCGATTTTGTATCACCTAAATAAATTGCTGTAGAAGGAATGAACAGGCAAGTCAAGTTGCTGAAAAAAAGCATTGCGTGAGCTGAATAATAATAGAAGATTTTCTGACAATAGTAAAAAGATGGATTTAGTCGGTCAATTTCTTGTGATTTTACATATTTTTACTGAGCCAATCGATTTGTTTTCTTGTCACGTACGACACCCTGTGAGCCCGCGACCTGCATGCGGGACAAGGTTAATACTCACGCCTGCAAGCAGTCCCACTTTTCACCTCCGCAGAGGTCCGTCAAATGGACAATATCTCTGACCGTTCTGTTCTGACTGACAGATTAAATCTGTCAGTGGTGATATTGGATACCGAGGCTTGAGCCTCATTACTCCAAGTTCTCTTGTTGAGTGTATTGTCGCACTCTTTAGGAAGCTTCTTGATCTGTGTTACTTGCCACAGTTGAGTTGGTTTCACAGGGTCAGCGCTGTGATGGGTCGTGGGTAGCGGTCAAATGGGTTTGCAGAGATCGCAGCAAGCTTCTTGATCAGCGGGTTTGAGTTCTGGTCCAGTACCTTGTAGAATTTCTTGTTGAGCTTCTTTAGATGTTCATCTAACATCTCGATACCCAGTTCCCTATGAAGGTCTGCTATTCTTGTAGGAAGTGGAGCATTGGACGCAATCCGCAGCGCTTTGTTCTGTAATTTTTGGAGAGATGATCTTTGCTGTTGGTGGCAACCACTCCACACCGGGGAGGCGTATGTCATTGTGGGTCTAATGATCGCCTTGATCACATTGACTTTGCTCTTGATGGGCATGGTCCTTGTCTACAGGACAAGGATTAATACACAACCCGCAAGCTGCCCCACCCTTCACCCAAATCTGTCCCAATATACCACCGCCACGAACAGCACACACGTGAGCCTGTGACTTAGATATGCAACCAGTGTTAATACACATGGCTACTCTAGCCAACTCACCTTTCTCCTCTGCAAAGTACCTCCAGTGAGTTACTATTAACCCCTTACTCAATTGCAAATCATATCGATCCACTGCCACCACCTGAGGTAGTTATGCAAACAAGAGATGTCAAATTAATATCTGAGAAGGCCCCAGGTCCCTGTTTATTATAGAAAAAACTATGCACTTTAACAGAGAAAACTGGGGGCGCAAGATTTTTTTTGGGGGGCGCAGGCGCTTGACAGAGGTCCCGTGCTCTCCCCGCTCATGCATTTAAATTAAATGCCGGGGGACCGCGCGAGGCCTGTGCAACCTCTACTTACCGGGATTCAGCTGGCTTCAGCACGCATGACCATGGCAATTCGGCGTCAAATTACGCAGCGGGGTCATGTGACGTCACGGTTGCTCTGGTAACGTGACGTCAAATGATGCCGTGGGTCACGTGACGTCATTTGATGCCACCTGAGGTAAGGAGGGGTGGGGCCAATGGAGAAGGTAAGGCAGGGGGGATGCCTCAAAAAAAGTTTGCGCGCCCCTGCTTTAAAATACAAAAATCAGTTGTAGCAAAATGTGTCCAAAAACATAGATACTATCCCCAGAGCGTGCAACAGTTCACTCGGTGCCCAAAGCATTACTTATTAAATGTTTTAATATATATGAAAATACAGTGCTTTGGTTACAGAAAAAGGATTACAAGAAACATTCAATTACAATTAAATGCAGAACAGCTTCTTAAAATAAAAGTGTAAAACATAAAAGAAAATCATATACATTACCAAATGCTGTAGATTTTCCCAAAAGAGGCCACTGGTACAGAAGATCTCACGGATTTAGTCCTAAATCCACCTCTGTTGAGATCTGATTTTCATAATCCTAACTCAGACTTAAATATTCTTTCTTCCCATGTAAACCACATAAACCAAGCCCCTGTCGTAAATCAGCTGTGAGATTGACAGTTTTAAGACAGAGTAAAACACCTCCCACAGAATGACGTTTAAACTCATTTTCCATAACTAAATGTATTCATAACTTTCCTTAACTAATACTTACACACATGTGAGTCACATCAATACATTCAGGCACTCAAGGTAGACACAATGAGACTAAATATGAACATCTTAATCCTAAATTTAAGAGAAATATTAATATCTGTCTCTTAGTGCCTGCTAGACCTGACGTTTCTGTAATCATTATGTGCGACTTAGTTTCATAGATACACACATGTAAAAAAAATTTTTTAACATACAGTATGTTTTTATTATTTTTCTGGGAGAAGTCACATAGTGATATAGAGCCAACTGTATACATCTTAGTCATGAGAGAAGGAATCTTTAGCATATACAGTACACATAGGATATACTGTATGGCATACACATCATATACAATACATTGAGATAGGTATATGGACAGGAGCATAGGAGCATATAGACGACTCATTGTATCAGACGACCTCAAGTGCTGATAGGAGACTTTATGACATTCCTTTGTGAACCCAGCCGGGATCATATGCAACTTGAGGTACTCGTCAGACTAACTCCTCAGAGAGGTTTGGAAAAGGACAGAAGAAGAGATGGGGGGGGGGGAGGAAAGGAGAAGAGAGAGGAAGAGAGGGAGGGGGGGAGGGAAGGGGGAGGAGGGGAAGTTAGGGAGGGGGACGGAGATGAGAAGGGGGGAAGAAAAAATCCCTGCATCACCCCACTAGCGACCCCTGCCCAATCGAAAGGACATACCCAAGACTCGACGGACCGGGGACAGTGTCTATCATATTCTCCTACCAGCCAGTTTTGTACGCTTTTAGTTGTATGAGTTTCCAAACCCTGTCAAACTGGTCAATTTTCTGGCTCAGAAGAGCCAAGAGGTATTCCATTAATGTGACATTACCCATTCTACGTAGCACCATCTGTTTGGATGGGGGCTTAAGTTTTTTCCAGTTAGCGGTTAGTGAGCATTGCGCCGCAGTGAGGACGAGTGAGATCAATTTTTTAAGGGGGGCCGAGGCCTCTTTGACGGGCTTCACTAAGAGGAACACTAGCGGATCCAGGTGTACTTCCCCTTCAGTCAGCTCCTCTATCAGGGAGCGGACCATGCTCCAGAAGACCTGGACTCCCGGGCATGACCATAGAATGTGTACCAGATCTCCTTGCTGGCCACACCCCCTCCAACAAAGATCGGGTAGGCCAGGGAAGATCTGGCTCAGCCTACTCACATGTAATTTTTAGCATGTTCAGCAGATGACATCACATGATATTCTCATTTTTAATAAACTCCTTCTCATGTTGAATACTTTCTTAGCCACACCTCTTGACCCTTGCAGAACCATCTAGAGAATGCTTTGAAGCCCCTTAACTAGTGTCCTGTTTATGTTCGTGTCAGGAGAACCATATTTTATAACAGACAACTGCCCCTATCAGACAACTGCCCTTATCTCGAGACTGATCAGTAATATACAACCCATCTGGCCCTTTTACGTGGGCCATACCGGGTAACCCACCAGTAGAGTTCTGTTTGAAGCATAGCAACCACCAGTGACAAGCCTGGGCTTGTCATAAACCCAATATATTTTGTATTTTTAAACTCAGACTGTAGCTCATTAACCCCTTAAGCACCAAAGGGATTAAAATACCTAATATCTCATGACATTATCATGACATTTCTAAAAAAAAATAAACATAGGATTGATGCAGGGGGTCTCTGGAGCTGAGCCCCATTTATTTCAGCACTGGGGTTCTCCTGATTCTCCATATGTGTTGATGGTAGCCGCTTGGCTAGCAGGGATCAGCTTTTCAAAGCTCCCACGCCCTGCGGGCCAATTGGAAGCCATGATATCGTCATCTGGTGCATCTGGTATTGGCCCACGTGATGCGGCAGCTTTAAAAAGCAGAGGGTGACCGGCACCCCCTTTGGTGGGTGAGTATCTCTGAAAGCAGGGGGTCTCCTGAGCTGAAATTAATAGGGTTCAGCTCCGGAAACCCCCTACTTCAAAACTATATTTAAAAAATTACAAAACTCACCAACTAAATCACCCACTTGAATTGCTCCTTTAACATAGCTGAGCATATGCTTTAACTTGACACCACATTTGTGTGGGCGCATTTCATAGAATTCTTTATGGATCCATCAGCAGAAAACAGCTTGTGTTTCAGTATAATAGCTGTTAGTATTTTGAATCATGTCTGAAAGTCTCACAAGTTTCCTTTGTTTTGTGGACTCTGAACAGGAGGACGATTACCATTAATGTTTGCCCTACCCAATGAGTAAGGTCATCACATTTATGACTTCCTTCCCCTGTCTAAAAGCCAAGCAGAAAAGGTCCCGAGGAGATAAAGCAAACATGAGGACAGTAACCTATACTTTTAAATATTTGAAATAGTTAAGTGTGCCCAATATTGAATTACTTGGTTTTAACATATAACAAAACGTATTGCCTAGTTAAATTTGGTCCTTAAAGCAGGAGTCCAAGCTGCTGTAAAAAAAAAGAAAGAAAAAAAAAGTCAGTTTCCCTTTAATATGTGCATCAATACAATCCACACAAGTAATTACTAAGTTGCCGATCGATCCGTTCTCCTGTGATCGATCGGCGACGATTCGGCTCGGGGGTTCACTAAATGCTGTCAGTGCAGCAGAAGATGACCAAAGAAACCATATGGTAGAAAACTATAGTACCTCCTAACTCTCTGCAATTGCCTCGCAAGCGCTGATTAAAGCTGATGTCATGCCTTTTTTTGTGTATGTAAATGAGATATTGACCTTTAGTCAATCTAGCCCATAGTTATGTAGCAGAGCTGTGTCCTGTCATATCTGACCCAGTGCTGTCAAGTTCTCCCATAGGAGCAGCCTGTTCCATGGATTACATTCCCACCATAGCCCCATTAGCTCTTGCAGGGAAATGCTTAGGATGAGTAACACTGCTCTGTAAGGAACTAAAGCCTGAATTCGACATGATGTGAAGCTATTTTCTCTGTGCTGCAGAAGATTTCAGCTCCATTCAAATGAATGGGGGTAAGTTCTCCTTCAGATTTACAATGTATCAAATAGAAGCCTAAAAGAAGACTTGAGAGTTGCCTGCAGACAGCACACGCCTTAATTCCACACTCCCATTGTACTTTCTGTCTTTCCATCGCTGCTGGGAAGAAATATTGGCTTCCAAGGAAAGTATCTGAAGAAACACAGGACTGTATTACTGTCACACAAGTAACATTCGGTCAGCGGGGAGGTATGTGTGATATTACTAGTTGTTGAAATTATTGATGTGGTTAAGCATATCATTTTAAACATAGACATGATACAATCTTAGAATGTAAATGAGAAATGTACAAGAAAGGAAATAATAATGTTGCTTTGGAAGAAGACAGAGAATTAACAAGGAAGACAAAAAAACACCCATGCTCAAATTCCCTCTCAGGGGTTTCTTTTATTTATCAAAGTCCACCAGTTGCAAAACAAAGGCAAAAGTGGAACCAAAAATTAACATCCCTGTAAATGCTAAGGGCTGTTATGTACAGAGATCACAATCAAATGGTGAAAGCTACCAAACTTCCTGATGGAACAGACCCAGTTTACATAGGTTTGTAGAAAATCCAAATGTGGTCACGAATAACAGCAGACAGCATGAAAGACTTGTTACAACAATGTTTTCTTTTAAATAAAGCAGCCCCCCTGTTCTATCTCCAGTGTATGGTTCATGTAAACTTGTCCCAGTTTTGCCTTCCAGAAATTTGATAGCGTTGCAATAAATCGTGTTTTCAAATCAACAATGAAAGAGAAGAGCGTTTGTATGAGGCACCATGCACCCAATCATTGATGTCCTTTGCTTGCTGCCTCTACTACTGTAAATAGCCAACCAGCCTCCATGTCATCTAGAGACTTTGGTCCAGTTCTTGTCGATACTAATTCAAGTTGTCTTTTATGAGGATGTGGAAAACCAAGACTGAACACTAGAGATGGGTGAATCCACACAAATCTGTTTCCCGGATTGTCGCTGATGTTACCCCCAAAATCTGTTTTGTGGTGTAAAACCTACAACGGATTTGGGTGGTTTCAATCCATGTGGATTCATCAAAAACCGCCATTGGACCCGATTTGTAGAATCCAAACCTGCAGATGCAGAAATTCTTTGGCGGATTGCTGAATCCACGGGATAGGATTCTACAAATCTGTCCACGGGTTGGGGAATTCGCGGAGTGTATTAATCATAATAAAAATGGAAAAAAAATCCGCAAAACGCAAAATCGAACTTTTTTGAGATAGATCCGCTGAAATCCGCAGAACAAAGGAACCAGACGTCTGCGGATCCAAATCCGCCCCAAAAAGTGCTCATTTTTACTGAATGCCATTCACAATGTCAGGTTGGTAATAAGGCATCAAATATTTGATTCCTAGTTTGATGAGTTCAGACGTAATGTTTTTATTGCATCACAAATGATAGAATACCAGTATGAGAAGGAGGAATTTGCACACTATAAAAAAGACATAACAATAATGTTATTACACACAGAAGTTGACACATCCAATGAATATTACTCTTCTGTAACGCCTTATTTCTCCTGATAAGTAGAGCAACATGGACCAAGCACATTCACGCATTACCACGAATAAATGCATGTGTCAAATGGTATTTTTGGAGTTTGATGCACAGCTCCTAGTATAGTGACCTTCCCTCTACCAAAAAATGTAATTGAATTGGAAATATTAATAACAAATGTTTATGTCCTGTAGAATTTCTAAATTTTACATTTTAAAATCCTAGTTGCTGTATTGGTCCTTAGAGAACTGTAGAGTGTGATACCTTTTAGGTTTATTCATGGCCCAGGTTAAAAGTTTAGTCCTGGGCCCCCGGGAAACCTGTTGGCTGCCCTGTTGTTAACTAGCTCCGTGAATGATGGATAAAAGTGGTCGCAGTGCAAAGGTGATGTTACGAGGAACTCCAGTACAGCAGGTGAGTGAATTCAGAAAGGGGTTTCCATAACATAGTTAAAATGTAGTGACTCATCGCTAAGATATCTCACTACAACTTCATATTTTGTGGCTTTTAGTGCAAATGGAAGGTGAAAAGGTGAAATTTTTTTTATATAATAACATTTCTAAAATTATATATTCTTGAAGGAGATGATCCAATGGAAGTGCAGCCAGAAGGTGATAGGAATCTCACAAGAATCCCAAACGAAGAATTACGAAAAACAGGAATGGACGTCTTGTGGGGCATTTCCATAACGTCACAGACTGAAATGGTTTCCGAGTGTGCAGTTGTTACAGTCAGGATTTTGTGCTATTTGTTTCTCTTCATGAATGTTAAAAAGACTGATGTGATCTGGGAAGAAGAGATCAGTGCCTTTTTTGGGTGGATTTCGATCCGCCGTGGATCGGCCAGTTGCTTTGGTCTGCAGATCAATCTCAAAAAGGGTGATCCACCTTTACCGGATATTTTTTATCATTGGCAATCCAAACTGTGGATTCCACAATCCACGTAAAGCTGAATCTATGGTCACGTACGACTCCCTTATCAGCACGCGCTCCCACTTTTCACCTCCACAGAGGTCCCTCAAATGGACAATATCTCCTCTACAGGACAAGGGTTAATAAACAACCCGCAAGCGGCCCCACCCTTCACCTTCGCAAAGGTCCCTCAAATGAGTTAGCATCTCCCCTAAATCCGTCCCAATATACCACCGTCACGAACAGCACACAAGTGAGCACGTGACTTAGATATGCAATCAGGGTTAATACACATGGCTACTCTAGCCAACTCACCTTTTGCCTACGCAAGGTACCTTCAATGAGTTAAATTTAACACCTTACTCAATTGCAATCATATCTATACACTGCCACCACCTGGGGTATGCAAGGTCCCTGAAAAAAGTATGCACTTTAACACAGCAAAAATCCATTGTAGCAAAATGTGTCCGAAAACTTAAATACTCTCTCCAGAGCGTGCAACAGTAAATTCAGAGCCCAAAGCATTACGGTACTTATTAAATGTTTTAATATATATAAAAATACAGTGCTTTGATTACAGAAAAAAGTATTACAAGAACATACAGTTACTATAAAGTGCAGAACAGTTTCTCAAAATAAAAAAGTTAACATAAAAGAAAACGCTATACATCACTGTAAGAGGACATGTGCAGAGGTACGCAATGGAGACTGTTTTAAGGTGAAATTAAAATAAGGCTTTATTGCGCCTGTCGCTTTAAACACAGCAAACATGTGAAAATCAGCAAACAAAATCTGCTCCACTTTGGAGTATATTTACACTTGCAGTCCAGCCCTCTTTAACTGCGTGGTTAGCCCAGCGATTCACCAGCCCAAATCATAGAGACATTTATATATAGATATAGAGAACAGTCTTATAAGAAAAGTCTTTTCTGTCTCGTGTAGCAGTAGGGTGTCCGCACCCTCGTGTGCTAAAGTAATGTCAGGATCCAGGTTTAGAATCTTGTCCCCTTTGTCTTGTTGTCAGTTTGCAGCTCAAGACATCTGTTTGTTCCACAGGTCAGCCCAGTTGTGGACTAGGGAACTCCCTGTCTTTCTGCTTCCTGGGTCAGGTCAGCTCACGTGTGAGCTATGGAAGAATCTCCCTTCCTGTCTCAGAGGCGGGCTTTTCTGACACCTGTAATCAGCCAGGTGGTGTTGGTTAATTGTCTACCAGCAGTTAACCACCACACTGCTGGATTAGAGGCACATTTTTGAACAGGGATAAGTCCCCTGTTACAATCGCCATTGTCATATCCTTTCTCCCAGAGAGGTCACTGGAAAGAGAAGATGCGATGAGAAATCCCGTATTTGGTCCCAAATACACCTCTGCAGACTTCTCATTTTTCATAATCTTTCCCCAGACTTTAAGGACAATTTTTCCTATTGCAACAACATAAGACCACCCCTGTCATAAATCGGTTGTGAGATTGACAGTTTTAGACAGAGTAAAAACCCTCCTACAAAATTACGGTTTACCTAAACCCTGCAATATCTAAATGTATTTATAACTTTCCATAAGTTTTACTTACACTCACGTGATTCACATCAATATATTCAGGCGCTCATGGCGGACGCAATAAGATTAAATATGACCATCTTAAGCCTAAATTTAAGTGACAAATTAATATCTGTCTCTTAGTACCTGCTAGACCTATAGTGTGTGATGTCAGGACCTGCCGTTCTGTGATACCATTACAGATTTGTAACTCTTATTAGGCAGAGGAGATGACATCACAGGATATTCTCTTTTTTAATACTGTCGCTCTTGGTTTGATACTTTCTTTAGCCACGCCCCCATGCCATCCAAAAAACCCATCCAGTGAATGCTTTGAAGCTCGTTCTAAAAAGACCAGGTTTATAGAAAGTTGTCACAGGGGTCATATTTTATTCCCACATATTTTATTATCTGTAGAAAATATTAGTTTTTTTCACTAAGCCTGCAAAAGGTGTTAACATAGCATAAAACCTCTCTTTGTACTTGTCTCACCCAACTTTAATCAAGCCCCTTTGAAGTTTCCACAGATTCATGACAAGCCAGACTCTAAATATTGTATTTTCAACTTCAAACCCTTAAACCCCAGAGGGATTGGTAAAATCCACAAGTGGATGGTATCAAATGGTGTTTTTAAAATTAATCTGCACAGATTGAAACAGGAACAATCCATTGACGGATTTTACACCGCGGAACGGATTTTGAATGGAAAGCTCGGTAAATTCCGCGAAACGCATTTTTACCGTTTCGTCCATCTCTACTGGGAAGCTTGTGTGCAACCACATTCATGAAAAACTCTTGTGTTAGTTCATTAAAAGTGATCACAATCTGCAATATAATAATAGGATTAACAAAGCTAATGGAACCTGAAATGTATTTGGAATTCACAAGTAGATACAGAAAACATGATATTCTCCACATTTCTGTTAGCGGTATCTAATTCAGCTGGATTCTTTGCAAGATGAGAGTTAAATAACTATTTTTTTAAATATCCTGTATAAAAGTTGGTCTGTAGGTGTAGCAAACTCTACAGATTACCCAGAAGTGGAAAGTTATAGTTTATTTCTTAGAAAATAATATTTGCAATGATTTTGAGACAATAAAGGAACCCCCAAAAATATGTCAACTGTAAAAGTGATATTTGAATGATTTATTATAACAATTACAAAAATTATACAACAAAAGAAATGCCAAAAACGTTTCGAAAATAGAGGCTCAGGCCTGCTGACAGAGCTCAATACTCAACAAGTCATCTGAGGCCCAGGTCATTGCTTGAGTGAGATAGGGGGTACT
The DNA here is from genome assembly GCF_040206685.1 of Ascaphus truei. Taxonomy (NCBI): domain Eukaryota; kingdom Metazoa; phylum Chordata; class Amphibia; order Anura; family Ascaphidae; genus Ascaphus; species Ascaphus truei. The sequence continues at coordinate 25,569,137 of NC_134486.1, forward strand.
GCCTGACTTGTTGAGCATGGGGAATTATGCAGGCCTTTTACCTGCAGGGGGATAGCCCGTTGGAGGAAAGTTGGGCCACGAAGGACAGGCCCCTTCCTCCAATGTTTTGGGACAGATGTCTAGAATATATCCCCATGCTAGATGAATGTTTTCTCCAATTCATCTTAATAGCTCTGTTTCCTTCTTCAGCAAAGAGAAACCTCTTCACAGCATATTGAATAGGGGCCTGAGTGATTTACCTTCTACCAGCATCACCAGTGTGACAGAGTCACTGTCTCTGTATGCTGGAGTGAGGTGCAGTATGTGGACTTTTCTGCGTGCAGGAGGCTAAACTCCTCTGGAGAGGCCATCTGCAGGTGCAGAGAATTAAGGCAGACCGAACTGATTGCAAGGGGGGTTAAAAAAGTCTGTCCGCAGCCTGCCAGGAGAGAGACTTTCTCCAGGTTGGTTCCTCCAGGCCTGCAGGAAGCAGAGTCTGCTGGGACCGCCTGGGACTGCCTAGGACACACACCCAGGAAGAAACTCTCCATGAAACTGAACAAGCCTGCTGGATGCGGGACTTATCTTCAAGGAACTGGCCTTCCACAGTCCTGTCAGTGTAGCTGTATCCAGAGGGATTTCCTGGACTCTCTTGGAACAGAGTTCCCACAACAACAGATAAAGACTTGTTATTATGTTTTCTATACATGAGTGTATTGTTAAAGCTGCAAACTGGGCTAGCCAGCCAGTGTGTTAGTCAGACACTTTTGTGTAGATTGTCTCCCAAAGGGCAGTAGGTTTTTATTTTAATAATTTGATTTGCCTTAAAGTGACAGTGTGCCTACTTGTTATAGGTGTGAAAACTAAACCACTGAAGGTTAAAGCCTAAAACATACAGTTTGGACTCTTACTGACCCTACCACGAGGCAATCCTGCCACATCATTTACCTCTTCCTTTTTATGTTGGTATTTTTCTACAGTCATATCAATTAAGGGAGTGTAGAATATGTAACGGCGTTTCCCCCACCCGGAGGTGGGAGATTTGGCCATTACTGGTCATGTGGTGCATGATACCTGCTGGTAACAGGACGGCTGAGTCGTCCGCCGGTGGTAGTGGGGACACAGGACTAGGCTTCTGGGGTTCCTACCCTACATATCTCTTTAGCAGTGCAGCACCTCCATCTGCCGTAGGCTTCTGCCTGATGCAGTACTTATCAGCTACCACTGTCAGATGATCACTAGTCCGTCACTACAGGCCAAGGGCACCGACAGCCATCTTAGCTCTTCCCTCCCTCCCTAGCAGAGGCAGAGGTATGGTCCACACTCACTCTCTCCCGGAGGGAAAAGAACTGGAGAAGGCCCAATACTCAGCCCCTTCAATGTGTGATCTGCTTTCCTCAAGTGGGGAAAGGCACTGCTAAATTTGGGCGGTACCTGCCCTTAAGTACAGCCAGGAGGGGGGCATCAGGTCTGTCCCATGATTGGTCATGCCCAGGCCTGATGTCACCACCTCCCACTTTTCCTCAAGTGCAGCACCAAGGAGGGGAAAAACCCCAATTCAACTCCTGGCAAGGCCTGCTTGTACCAGGGCTTACTGCCAGGAGGGAAGCAAACTAGTAGCCACAGATGGCATGGCTACAAGTATAACAATCAAAGGACTGCTGTCATAAAAGGGGGTAGCTGTAATGTAATCCTTAACCCTTTGGGAGGTAATAGCTGAAGGGTAATATATGTGGCTATGATTATGAGCATAACTTGAGTACACAGAGTGCTATATAGTAATCTGCCACTAGATGGCAGAGGTAATGTTTCCTGTATTGAGTAGGAGACTGGAGCCTATGCTGAAAAAGCTGTGGATTTTTACAGTAAACAGTTGGTTAGACAGATCTGTGTTGATTAATGTACCCAACCGCAGAAATATAGCTGAGAACATCACATTCTGTAAAGTGATGCATGCTTTTTGCTGGAGCTGTATAAATACAAATATACATACCGGTACATACATACATATACAGTGGAGCCCAACGTGAATAGTCCTGGGAATTATTACTTTCTAAAATCTTTGACTGTGACATTTGCGTACCCAATGACTGCAGAGAAAGAGAAAGTAAAACTGGGAGCTGCTACAGACAGTCACATCAGACAGCTCAAACCGCACAACTTGCAGGCCCAAACCACTGCAGTAACGCAAGAAATTGCAGACACGAAGGCTGTGGAGATACGCCCGCTGCATAAGATGGAATCATTGATGGAAGGTTGTAGAAGATACCTCATATTGAGCAGTGTTATCAGTAAGGAACTTAGAAAGAAAACCAGGCAGTGAGGCAAGTGGACTTACACTGGCGACACACTTTATTCGAGCTTGGCTAGTCCCACGAATTCGGGTATACCCGGGTGTATTGAGGTTTGTGACTGTTTTCTGCCCGAGTGCATTGAGTTATTTTCCAAGCAGGGATTGAAGCATTTTATTCCCGCTGGCTGCAATACTGCACAGTATATATATATAAACTGCATTACAATTCATGAATTTATGCCATCTGGTAGACACGCGAAGCATTGCAGCCTATTAAATCCTAATCATTATCATTTAACAGATCAGCCGCCCATCAGCCAGGCATGAACCCAGGCTGGGAAGGCAAATGCAACGGGGCTTGTCAGAGGTGAGGAGCGGCGCATTCCAGGTATCTGCCAGGTACATACCGGGTATTTGCTCGAATAAAGTGTGTCGGTGCAGTATGTGATGCAGCAAAAAATCTGTGCACTACTTAGATTGTAAACTCTTAGGTCTCGGCCAGGGTGGCGCTGAGCGGGGTGGCACGCTCAAACTGGCCGCTCTGAAACACATTGAGGCAATGTGTGTGGCCAGTGTGACTAAGCACCTGTGCCTGCTTGGCGCTTAGATGCTTGCAAAGCAAGCAAATTTGAATTTGCCGCCCGCAAGCGTGGCACGTGAGCGGTTCGCCCAATGAGGGCGAACCAGCTCGGTGTCATCGTGGCTGTGCCCCCAGACACACGCGCACCTGGCTGTCCACAAATCGATCGAGCAGGGCGCTTGACGTCACTGCGCACGAGCGCTAGCGCTCCCGCTCCCTGCCTTGCCGCAGCCTTAGGGACAGGGTCTCCCTTGACGTATGTTGTTATTTACCTGTTGCACTTATCCCCATTGATTATAATGTATTATTTATTATGTTGCAAAGCGTTGCATACACTGTTGGTACTATACAAATAAAATTATACATACACACCATAATATGTCTATTGCTAGTTATTAAAAAGTTTGTCTTTGTCATTCGAATGCTTTACTGCTTTATAAACCCACAAAGCTAATGGGAGAAGCTACACCTGGTATCGAGACTCAGATTCTCTTATCCGGACATGTTAAGGAGTAGCCAATCCTATAAGATTCCTAAACACTGCAAGAACTGATAAACAAAAGCAAGTCGTAGAGGTGGTAACTGTCTCTGGACCACTTGGACTGCATGCAAATCAATACATACCAATGTACAATACCAGACCTCCATCACGGACACAATGTGTGGAGACATTACAGTTATATTGCAGGGGACTTAGTGTTATTGGTTGCTGTCTCACACGTCTTATTTTTTGGACAGGGAACCTAGGTTGATGGTTCCTATGTGGTTCTGACCATTTTAAAGATTGGGACACATTCCTAAAATTATTCAGAAACGCATACTCGCTACCTACAGGAACAGGGATGACCGAATTTTACAAGCAATTCCCATCTGACACGTGGCGAATCATGTCATGAGTCCTTGCCAGCTTTGGTATGTGATCTGCTCTGAAAGTTAAGGACCCTTCATTACCCACAATTAGAAACCCATCAAATTGATTTTATCCCGCAAAGCATTGTCCATCATGTTCTTATTTCTTTGGCACCCAGTTATTGATTCCGTGACTGATCTGGTTCTCTAAACCAATGAGGTAGATGTCAAATTTGTATTGTATTGTATTGTATGTCTTTATTTATATAGTGCCATAAATATACATGGCGCTTCACAGTAGTAATACATGTTGTAATCATATCAGTTACAAATAATATAAATAACAGGTCATGGGAATAAGTGCTTCAGACATAAGAGTAACATTAAGGAAGAGGAGTCCCTGCTCCGAGGAGCTTACAATCTAATTGGTAGGTAGGGAGAACGTACAGAGACAGGAGGAGGGAATTCTAGTAAGTGCGTCTGCATGGGGCCAAGCTTTATTTATCATGTGTCCAGGATTATCCACAGTGCTATTCATATGCTTCTTTAAGCAAATGTGTCTTAAAGTGGGTCTTAAAGGTGGATAGAGAGGGTGCTTGTCGGGTATTGAGGGGAAGGGCATTCCAGAGGTGCGGGGCAGTCAGCGAAAAAGGTTTAAGGCGGGAGAGGGCTTTAGATACAAAGGGGGTAGAAAGAAGACATCCTTGAGAAGACCGCAAGAGTCGGGATGGGGAACTAATGAAACTAGCTTTGTGACCAAACAATGACACCTTCCCAGTACACATCAAGGTAGTCAAATCAGATGCCAGTCTTGTGTTATGGATGTGGGAGGGCCAGTGTGTTCAAGCAAAACTGTTCAGCATTTAATCCACACCACCGGTTTGAAAATAGAGGAATCGCGTGCCATCAAGAACGCCTGATTTCCACCTCAGCCATGGGGGGAGGAGTGGGCGGGGGAGGGGGGTCAATGCCATTTGAAAGTAAACCTATGGGGAATGTTCAGAGCCTGCCCATATTCAATCCCATTGTGACCCACCCACTTTGTTTACATATTCTGTTAATGGGGACAATGCTATTGTGACAGTGCTCATCTCAAATCAGGAAGCGGAACCCCAGGGCTGAGGTAGGAATGCAGAATAACCGACCAGAGCCCAGGGACAGAGTCCTGTTTGAGAATCTGTAGTCGGTAAGCAGGCAGAGGTCAGGGCTGGCAGCAGTGGTGCAAAGTCCAGGCGACGGGCAAAAGGTCTGGGCAGATGGAAGGCAGCGAGATCGGGGTCATGGTCAGGGGTCAGCAACAGGGATTCCAAATAGGCAAAAGGGTAGTGCATGACAGCGAAGATCAATCGGAGCTGCAGAAAACAGAACTTTGCTCGGCGACTACCACAAGGAACTGTAGCCTTAAGTAGCAGGCTGCCAGTAACCAAAATGGCCGAACTCAGAAGAAAGGGCAGGCAATCTGGAAAACCCGGACTGGAGCAAACCCCGGCACGGATCGGGCAGAATCCTTACAGCTATGTGGATACATCTGTGTTTGATTAATAGACAAAGCGTAGCAGCATTTCTAGACACAGGTGTAGCAGTTACTGTTATCAGAGAAGTGATGGCTGCATTAGCCCCAGGAATGGTGTGCTTACCTTACAAGAAATCTCCACTGTTGATGGAAAATACTTATTCCTTGCTCTTCACCTGGCATGGGATAGAGAGTTTGCACGAAATAGAGTTGTTGATAAAACATGAATTGAGACCTTTCTACCCCAGCTATCATATCAGCCACCTCACCAGCGTATGGGGTACCGCTTAACAGTTACATCCTGCTTACTCAACAGACAGTCATAGTATCTCATAGGAGCCTCTGGGTACAGGCAGATTGAGGTACTGCTGCGGCAGCTTTTATTCTTACTAATCACTGGCTTTTACCTGGCATGTTCCTGGAATGCCACGCTGTTCACCTGGAGCATGCCGGGCTCCTTTTGCCTTCCCAGCCAGGCGAATGCCCGGCTGACGCGCGGTTGATGTGTTAATTAATAATGGTTCAGGATTTACTAGGCTGCAATGCTTCGCGTGTCCGCCAGATGGCATAAATTCATGACTTGTAATGCGCCGAATCAGTAATGTGTCGGGTTGCAGGTGTTTCGTTTAAAAAAGATACTGTACCACAGTGTGCTATTGTAACTTGGCCTTGGCCTTGAGACTGAAGGAAGAGTTGCCAAAATGTATCAATTTAGGCTTTTCATATTAAAGAAAGACAAAGACCAGTTTCAGTTTGTGTTACACTATTCTCCAGAGACCCACCCGCCATGAGTGTTCAAGTGCAGCCTGCTTTCCAAAAACCTGACAGAAGTTACGCGTATTTGATATGGGCCGCGATTAATGCAACAGAGGATAAGATGGCAACAGTTGCTCAAATTTATCAGTATTTTATCGAAAAATATGACTTTTACAAATTTTCGCCAACTCCTCATACGTGGAAGCGTGCAGTAAGGAAAAGGTTATGTAGTGACCCCTGTTTTCACCGTATTGAGCCCCAATTTGTTGGAGGTTATTGGTGTGTATCACCGGGTTTTTCCCGTATCTATGATCATGGAGGCGGCAAAAGGCGAAGGGTCATGTTAAAACCAACTAAGAAGCGACAGTCGCTGCCAAGCAATGCACCAGCACCAGCACCAGCACCGGCTTCCAATGACGGTCCCACTGTCAGTGACAACCCTGAGCCTGAGCCTGAGCTGTATTTGGCGTGCAGTTTTGATGAAGCTTGCATGTACCTACTGTAAGCGATTTCCAGCCTCACCTGCTGACTACAGATGGACTAGTCCCGCTGCCAACTATCGACGTGGATGATGAAGAAAGCTGGACTGGCTGTGGACCGGCGCCGGCGAGAGCTGAATGGGAAATTCAATGGTGAGTACTGTCTTGTTGCCGTATTATTTTGGTGAGGCTGGCTGAGTACTTCTTTAGGGGGCTGACCATTACTGTACTGTACTGTACATTAAAACTTTTCTTTTTGTTTTTTCTCAGAAAAGAAAACGGCTAATGGGGGGATTTCGATGGATAATATTGTACTGTATGCTGATGTTTTCCGGCCGTACAGTATACTGTGTAATAAACCCTGATTAAATAAAAATATGCATTTATTCTACATATTCAGTATCGTTTCATTATTTGTCTTTCACAGTATACTGACAGTGGTATACCGAGCCTAACATCTATGGGCAAAAATAATTTTATTTCTAGGTGCCCTAGAACAGAAGTTCCCACGCCAATTGCCCGTGAACTTGACCGCGGCCCTAAGTAGTTCCCACGCCAATTGCGCGAATATAATGTAAAATAACCCGTTGTATGGGTCTGAGCGTGTTGAAATTTACCTGGTCCTCATGCGGGAGGACCCTTGTCATAGTGGCAAAATATCAGCCTTCCAAGACCCCCGGAACCGGAGATAGCAAAAGACAGTTTAAAAGCACATTAGCAAAGTGGCTTTTTTTCTGCCATGCAAGTCAATGGCAGAAACCTGAACTTTAACATCACTCTGACTCCGTTCTGTTGCCACGAGATGGTCGCAATTTGCCATGCAATCCTGCCGCAACTAGGACTACATGGTGACCGAATATGGGCCCTCTAGCTCGAACCGAACCGGAGTTGTGGGTTCCAGGTTTCTGCTCATTCTGACTTAGCCGGTTCAAAGCTTTCTCCGCCATTGCGCTCAATGGTAGAACCCTCCTCGCCGGCGTGACCCTTTCTCGCCGCCATTACTGCTGGGACCCTGTTGGGGTCAAGTGAGGGGGTTCCTAACATGTAGGGGCCAAATAAATTTTATTTCTAGGTGCCCTAAAACAAAAGTTGCCACGCCAATTGACCTAGTTCCCACGCCAATTGCCGTAGTTCCTACGCCAATTGCGCGACCAGGCAGTAAAAAAACAGTGCAGCAAGCCTCTACAGTACATTTGTTACACTGGCAACGCTATATACACCGGGAAAAAACGACACAAAACCGCACATCACCGGGGTCCTCTGAAATTCGCGGAGCTAGCCAAGTAAGAATAAAGTTGGTCGCCAGTGTAGATCAAGTATCCTGCCTCAAAAGAGTGTTCGTCATATATCATGAGCTTTTTCAATCTTTTGTTTTATCTTTTGGATTGTGCAATGCCTCTGTTCCCTGTGGCACTTTCCCAGTGCTTCATAAAAACAGTCTAATCTGGATTGCTGTACTGAGTGTGCATTGTGTACCTGGATGATATTCTGATTGCTTCAGCTTTATTTAAACAATATGAACAAATAGAGAAAAGAGATCCCTAGTTGGTGCTTTCAAAATCCTAGACAGTTGAATAATGTTTTGTTATGTATGTATGTATGTATGTATGTATGTATGTATGTATGTATGTATGTATGTATGTAAAGTTTCAGTAGAACAATGTAGAATTTGGTAGTGGAGATTTCAAAGGTCTCTGGTGTATGAGGAAAGCCAAGAACATATGGAATGAATGCAGACTCTGCATCAACCTGTGTCCTGGACAGAAAAGTGGAGAGGGGTGGGCAGGAAGAAGGAAGAAAAGAAACTACACCAGCAACAAGCCCCCGCAAGCCAAAGCGTCCCTGGTGAGTCCCCAATCCCAAACCAACTGACCCCCCACCAATGAGACCATGACCACACTGTCTTAATAAACAAGGTATCGATGAATATGTAAAGTCCTGCTCCGTATGGAGGAACACACATACTCGCGGTACCATCCACTGGGTAAATCTGCTTTCCTGCTTGCGTGCCTCAGCCTTGGAGTCCCATGGAAGGTAAGAAAAATTGCGTAAAGGCGAGGCACTGCAAAAATGGAAGGGCTGGAGGCAATGGAGTAAAATAGACTAATAAATGAGCATAATAGATAGATTCTCTGATGCTTTGGAAAAGCGCCACACGGTGTGAAATGCGTCAGAGGATCTTTGCTTTCTGTTTGTTTTCATTATGCTCATTAAATAGTCTATTTTACTCCATTGCCTCCAGCCCTTCTATGTTTGCAGTGCCACGCCTTTACGCGAGTTTTCTTATTTCAAGAATATCTTGTGGACATGACCTCAGTGTGGGGAAGATGTGTTGGGGCTTGTCTGACTGTTCAACTCAATTATTAGATACTGTGCAGAGATATCTTCTCTGGGCCACAAAGTAACAGAGAATGGGTTAGGCCCAGATCCTGAAAGGATTTAATCTGATCGTGATTTTTCTCACCCACAAAACTTACTGATTACTTTAGATGGTTTGTTTGTCACTGAGCTTCTGATTGCCTTAGCATATAAGGACACAGTTGTTCTATGAACTGATGCCCAAGAGGAAGTTGCTTTAAAAAAACAGATTGATATCTGCACCTGTTCTCCATTTGCCACACTTTGAATTGCCCTTTAAACTACACAAAGATGATTCAGGCCATGGCCTAGACATAGGGGCAGCTCTCTTTCAATGCTTAGCAGAGAAGTAGTTATTGGTTATGGTAATCAAACGTTGGAGGCAAAATATTCTACGACAGAACATGAATACTTGGCTGTGATCTGGGGCATGGACCATTTCTGGCCATATCTTGGGGGGAAGCACTTTAGAATACTGTACTAACAGATCATAGCGCTCTAAAAAGGCCCCTGTCTAACCTGAACCCTCCTTGCAAACTTAGATAGGGAGATAGTGCTTACACCTGTTAGTGTTTGATTTTACTGCAACCCACAGGACTGAGAATATAGTGCCTGGTATCCTATCGAGTAACCCTACACTAGAAAATACTGAGGTGTAGATCCAACCAGAGTTATACCACCCAGAGTCACTTTGCCATAGTTATTATAACAAGGGAGAAGGACAGGAGATACCCAGGACTGGCCAGGGACCAGATGGAGCAATCCTTATAATATTGCTGTGCTGTATAGCCACACTAAAGTCACCCTGACAGATTTTTAGACTATGGCCTCTAAGATTGTTTTACATGTAATACCTTTGTATGTTGTTGCCAACTGTTCTTCTTGAATTGTTTTACCGGTCGAGGCAACGGATTTAAGTCCTGTTCTTTTCAGATGTCCTTCTCTTTGGAGCAATTTCCTTTGATGGAAAATCTGCTGTGTTGGGAGACATAAAACTGCGAGAGCCTGCTAGTGATTTTGAGCAAGTCGTCAGCCTAATGAAAAGGTGTATCAGAAAACTAACAGAGACGTAGTAAAAAAACAATTCATGCTAGGCCCCTGGCCATCCGCATCCACTTTTCGGTTTGCAGCACCCCTCTCGCTGAATGAATGTGCCGTGGCACCTCCCTCTACCCTGGGGAACTAAACTTCTCCCCGCCCCCCACCTATTCCTCCCTACTCAATAGATAGCCCTGAGCCTACGTTCCTACAGGGCCCCAGCCAACCTCTCAGCACGCCTGCATGAGAGATTTACTTATACGTAAAACTGATTAGGGCTGCCAATCTGACGCCAACCTGCAGAGCCAGGTGACCCAATCGTGTTCCTAGTGCACAAGTTGAAAGAGATACTGTACATACATGTATTAGATTTTCACACGTGGCTTCTCCATTTTGGCTTTATTTTTGTTAAATAAATCATGACACGGTCTAATATGTCATGTGTTGTTGTTCATCTGAGGTTGTATTTAACTAATTTTAAGACCTGATAAGGAACAGATGATTGTTATTATGTCCTGATATGGAAAACCATGGAATTCAAAGAGGCTGTATATATATATATATATATATATATATATATATATATATATATATATATATATATATATATATATATATATATATATATATATATATATATATAGTGGTGTGAAAAAGAAAGTACAGCCTCTTTGAATTCTATGGTTTTTTGTTGTTGTCAAAGGGAGTGCTACTGGGCGTAGCCAAATGTATACAACAAAAGACAAAAATACCCAATGCTACATTGAATGTGACAAAATACATAGTTTAAATACTTAGTATTTTCATCTTTTGTTGTATACATTTGGCCACACCCAGTAGCACTCCTTTTGACGTAGATATATATATCTATATATATATATATATAGCAATAGCAAATGGAAATATTACTGTGTGCTCATTTGCATGTCTTAGGCTTTGGTCCCGCTGCTTCCGGCGGCGCGCGCGGCAGCGGACCACCAGCCCCTTTCCTCTAGTGTGGAGGTCCCCGCTGGCTCCTTACTACTTGGCTGACTGCGTGCTGTGACGCGTCAGCCGGCCGATGCTGCAAGCTCCTAGTGATTTGCAGCTCTGACGCGTCACGTGGTGCGGCAGTCAGCCAATGAGGGAAGGAGGGGAGGGAAGGAGCTACGGATGGGAGGCGGCTTGGGACGGGAGCAGGGAAGGAGCTGCGGGGGAAAAGTGTGTGAGTGTATATGTATGTGTGTATGTATGTGTGTATGTATGTGTGTATGTGTTGTGTGTATGTGTTGTTTGTGGGGGTGATGGTGGGGGGGGGGGTGGACGGCACCACGATCTCAGGCCTTTGAAAAGTTTTACTACGCCCCCTCCCGCCCCCCTCCCGCTCTGGCTCTCGGCTCCCTACATATCGCGGTCAATTGCCTGTCAACGCCGCCTGTCTGCAGTGCGGGTGCGCTGACTGAGGGAGTGGGGCCTTAGCCTTAGACAGGTCTGCAACCCTGCCTTTTACCATTATCACCCAGCACACTGCTTCCACTGCAACAAGGGATTCTGGGAAATGACATGGAAATGTGCACACAGTGCCACCTTTTGCTTCAAAACCATATAACATGGTCCCATATATATATATATATATATATATATATATATATATATATATATATATATATATATATATATATATATATGTATATATATATATATATATATATATATATATATATATATATATATATATATATATATATGATGTGGTGGGTGCTGGGGTTCAAGCTTGCAGTGATTGTGTGTTCTTGAATTAATGTGCTTAAAAAAACCTTAGAATGATCTCTTATGATACTCTGGGATATATGCACAAATCTTTCCAGGATATATGTCAGACAGCCTGCAGCACTGCTCAGTGCTTTTTTTACATAATTTCCCGGGCTGATTCATGTTCTTGGTATCTAGATAGATACCAATCATTTGAGCTCACACAGTTTGCTTTGTGCTCCATACTGAGTATATCTACTCAAATTCAGCAAAGATTCAGACCAAGCTGCTACACACTGGGCAATGTTCAATGTTCCCAGTTAGGAGTCACACGATCTGCCCGTGGGGTTATCTTAATATGTTTTAATAAACAACACTCGCATTCACTCATTGGGAGTACATATTTAGTGTTCGAACTCTGAATTAGTGTTAGTGTTTACTTATTTTTATTTCTATGACACATGATGTACAGCGATATATAAAAAGTTATGTTTTATTGATTACAACCATTTCGGCCATTATACTTATTCCTAGTAGCTGTGCACCATATATATAGGCTTTCTCTTTGTGTGCGGCCCTATTTACACCCCAGATGCCTAAATGCATTAGCCTAAGTGGGGAAGAAAGACCGGAAGGCATCATTGTCAAACAGTTGACATGGGGTTATATATCTGGTTTGGGGGAACAACGTTATCGAGCTAAATCATCAGACTATAACTCACTCAATTTCTGGATAATATTAACCAAAAATCTAAATATCAACGGTTCAACCTTAGCGGTACCTAACGAAATAAACGCTGGGGATCAAGATGTTATCATGGAGTTATCCTTTTATAAGGATATTATTAAGTTACTAAAGAAACATTGACTGCCTATGTGGAAATTGGTTCTTTTAACCAGAGAAGACATGCATTGCATAGCAGGCCCCTGTGGCAAAAAAGGGGTAAGTACTACATAATAATAGATGCATGTTCACAGTGCCTAGACAGTCAAATGCAATTTGTTGGAAAATGGCATAAAATACATAGACATTTTGTTGTTCTGCCTTTATTTAGCTCCAGACACAAGTATTTTTCAACTTAATAATGTGCCATTTGAATTCACCGTTCCTATCCATCCGGAGCGATTGCAGAAGTATTGTGTTGAACTCCATCATATTCACAGCTGCAGACACCCTGTTTCTCAGCGATTTCTTTCACCTAATTAAACTTATTTGGAAGTTATTTTAAGCCGCAGATTCGCCGCACCAGTTGGGGCTTTTAATCCTCCACAGTTTATCATATTAGAGTTCAGTGGAAAATAACAGCATGCGACACCAGTCTCTCCCCCTCCTCTTGGGAAGCAAAGCCAGCCTGGCAAATTGAATCAAGCAGAGATGAAACACTCAGTGATCCTTCTGTCTTTTCTTTCCCCGCCTCGCCTGTGATTATTTTAAGCCTTGGCTTCTAGCCTGATCAACTCATTGACTGCTGAATTGTTCTGTTTTTGCACAGTGCAGCACTGTTCTTCGTTCAAGCGATACCCCTCTCAGAATTTCCAGGCATCCTCAAAAATACCCCTCTTATCAAAAAAGGTCACCCAAAATATAATTTCGGTAAATCCAATTACTCAGAAATGTTCTTGTCCCTGTTTTTAAATAGCAGCCACTGCGGTCTTTGTAGGGCTGCTTTATGTGCTGAGAAAGTCAAATATCGGAGGAGTGGCTCAGTGAGTAAAGACACTCATTTGCACTGAGTGTGAAGCAGGGGAACCTGTGTCGGCTCCTTGTGACCTTGGGCAAGTCACTTTATCTCCCTGTGCCTCAGGCACCAAAAACATAGCTTATAAACTCTACGGGGCAGGGACTGTGTATGCAAAATGTCTCTGTAACGTGCTATGTAAAATTAGCAGCGCTATACAAGAACATGCTATTATTATTATTAAATATACAAATTCATAATGATTTGCAGATCATACATTATCTGATCATAACCCTACGCCTGCACCAGCATCAAGTCATAATGAGCTCTAATAAATAATCCCTGTATAGATGGCCATGTTAATCATTGTTCTGAAATGCCCTTGTAAAATCTTGCCAGCACCACCGTGGGGTTTAAACCACGTCAAGCCCCAACCATGCATAATAATAATAATAATAATAATAATAATAATAATAATAATAATAATAATAAAAAAAAACGGCATTTACAATCTGCCTTGCAAACGTGAATCTGGGTGTGAATGGATTGCATGTGACTAAGAATAGCGCATTATATGATTGGGAGACAATTTCTCACACTGCAATACGCCTCGGCAAGAGGGAGACAGGGAAGAAGTGACACAAGAGAGTGATTTAAAAATAAGACCTCATAGGGTTGAACAAACACTGGCCCAGGGAGGATACCTAGGGATTAAAAAAAAAAAACCCCAACAACAACTGATGAATAAATAGCCGTGGATGCAGGGGACTTAGGCATCTCTGTGGGTAGCTGTGTGCATTGATTGGATGGGAGGGATGAGTGAGCATGAATGTACTTGCACGTAGAATCTACAAAGCTGATTGTATCCAGGGGATGAGCTGCAAGAACACAGACCATTCATGCTTTTGGTGACGTCAATGGGAGGTGGGCGTGCCGCCGCGGGAGCCACGCCTCCCTACGTTATAAAAGGCAGGGACAGAGCGCAGAGGCGCTCAAAGAGTCAGTGCTGCAGGTCAGTGCGAGAGAGAGGCATAGTGTGCAAGAGACGCGTAGTGTGCACTGCAGCTCGCAATCATTTCACAGAGACCCCATCTGCTGCAAAACCCCCACACACCCCACAGTGCTTTCTCTTTAACTAAGGACATTTTCCAGCCTCTCAGGACTTCATGTCTGTATTTTATCCCATTCACTGGTGAGTACTTTTTTTTTTTTTTTGCCTGGAAAGGGTATCTTATATATATATATATATATATATATATATATATATATATTTTTTTTTTTCCCCCTCTGGAGAGAATGAGAGAACGTCCCGTTCATAGTATGGGGAGGGGGTGGGGTATGCGTGGGGAGGGGAGGGGGAGAGAGAGGAACAAAGGAAGTGAAACTTGGACTTTGTGAGAATATATTGCCAGCATTTCGGGAAGTACAAGGTCATTGGTAATAAGAGACAACATAAATTGTACCCCTTCCCCACCCCCACCCCCCCCCCCCCCACCCACCCCCGAGCCTGCAAGTTCCTCCCGATCCAGCTACTATCCTAGTTAGATGAGCAAATGTGAAAGCAAGAATTGCCTGTGGGACCCATCGCTGCTCGGAGCAGCAGCAGCAAGTCGTCCCTGCTGTTCTCGCTTTAATGGTTAGGATTTTCTGGGGCTAAACCTTGTGTGTGATTGTCTTTCAACTTCAATTGGCTTCTTAAGATGACTAGATGGATGGGAATGGGACTTTTTATTGGTTAATTAATGATTGTTGGATTACTTGGGTCTGTTAATTGGCCAAAGGGTTAAACTAAATGACCCCTTTTTCAAGAGAATATGTAGGTATTGCACTGTGTATTTTTGGCACATGGCTTTGGGCATGTTTGTTTTTTTTTTTTTGTCTGTTTAGTGAAGGATGTCCGCGGGTATCATACAGAACAGTAAGGGATGCAGGATTCTTTCACAGCACCGCTCCTCCATATCCCGTCTTGTACCAGTCACATGCTAAGCGGTTCGGTTGGTGGATTCATTAGCCCATGGGTGGCCAACTCGAGGGCCACCAACATGTCGGGATATCCCTGCTTCAGCACAAGTGGCTGTCCCACTGAAGCCAGGATATCCTGAAAACCTGATCTGTCGGTGGCCCTTGAGGACTGGAGTTGTCCACCCTGTCTGTCATTGGCCCATTAGTCTTGTGATCTGCATGTGTAATCTCACCCCAGTGAAGCTGGGTCTGATATTGGGCGGTCTTCTCTTGGCCACCAAGATGTCTTGTTTAAAAAATCAATAGAACATCACAACTTTTTGTAGGACTCCTTTCTACCGCTTGTTACTTCTTAATTTTGTGCTGATTATAGATTCCTCCTTCCATGCCTCATGTCCTGTGTACTAGTTGCGCAAAGTGTTGCACATTTATTCTGCACTGTACAAACACCAATATATAGCTGGCAGTTCATTATAGGAACAATGCAAAATAGTTTTGACACCGGAATAGAACGGGTGAGCAATTTGACAAGTTTTCAATCTATAGCTGCATTCCATGTGACTAAACCTTTGACGCCAGTTTGTGATAAATGGTTGAAGTGTCAGGCTGGTTCCACTTTGCCTTTGTTCTTGGAAAGCTTCTAGAACTCCGCCTTCCTGTACTGGTGCCTGTTTTGTATGCATCATTTGATTTACATAGAGCCCACAATCTACGCAACGCTTTGCAATATTACAATAGAAGGTAAATGTCACCGGCGTGTAATGTATAATACAGCTATTACTCATCGTTAATTGGAATTTGAAAGGAATTTACTCTTGGCATTCTCTGGTGACTTTCGATCAAGAATTATCTTGTTTTCCCTGAAGATCCACATACATTGTTGTGCGTGAGCAGGGTATTGCAAGCCAGTCTGGCGCAGAAATGGGTTATAACTTTAGCAGCTGAGCTGCTGGTATTAGTCTCCCTGTAAGGATGGTGACACCCTGCCCTAATTCTTGATCATTATATCTGCTGTAAATGTTCTTCTTCCGCATTAAAGCTAAATGTAAACATGTCCATGACATAAAATAGTTGGTTAGTGCTTATTTGCCAAAAAAGTTTTTAGATTGTGGTGATATATTTTTAATGGCTAGCATTATTTCGTTACTTGGATCCTTACCACAAGTGTGTGTGTTTATCAAGTAAAGAAGTCCTGTTGCAAATTTCCATTGGTAGACAGATCATCTCACATTTGACCATGGTAAATGCATCACTGATGTTGGAATGCATCCGTTGTGAATGTTTGGAATAGTTTTTATCCTCTGTGGACAATAGCGTTGCTTTCTAACATAACTTGGTGGTTAAAGTGCTTTCATCATATGTACGTCCTAAAGTACGGATGACTTGGATTCAGATTCTTGTATTTGCTGAGGGTGTACTAGGTTGTCCAGTGGGATGTGGATACTGGAATGTAAACCTAGACATTACAACCTATCTCTGGGTCTAGCAGTGGGATTGGTGTTTGACCTGGGTACAGAAGTGCAAGTTATTGCACATTGGGGAAAAATGTAGAACATTTCCATCCTCTGGCAAGTTATTCGAATTTACAATGGGAATGCTGTGTTCTATAGACGTATATCTGTATTACAGACATTTTTCTTATAGAAAACATGTACTTCGTGTAACCCTGATGCATATACCATTGAATGACTTATATGTGCCCGCCTCTGCTGGTCTTTACAGCTGAGTAATAACCAGCTGCTGCAGTTTTATATTTTCATACTAGTGGTTTAAGGCTGGATCAGTGCATTTGAGTTTTACTGTATGTTGAGATGTGCTTGGGCAACAGTCAACATTTAAGGCATGTTAATGCAATGTAGATATAGACTGTTTCCTCGGTATGGGGGTTGTAACATATCAAGTTACACTGCATCATTATACAATGAGTAAAACAAATTCCTTCCCCCAAATTCAATAGACCTTCAATTGATCAAGCTGAAAGGTTGATGCTGACCATAACTGCTGAATTGATGCTTTTCTCTTAAAAATATCATATTGCCCTATTCAGAATGCTGTCAAGATGTTGTCTTGCTTGGAAAGATTTCATCTCCATTCATTTGAAATCAGAAGTAAATGGCTATGGAGTTGTCAGGATTGCCCGATATGAGGTCTAATGTCCTGCTACCGTCTCAGACATCTTAACCTAGAACAAGGCAAACGTGTTAATAATTTGTAAGTGGAAAATCACTGCTCATCAGTCTTTCTGCAGTACTTGATAATAGAAATAGTCCGGATGTGGAGAATAAGAGGGACGAAGGCAGAAGAGAATGAGAGGTGCATCCTTTGAAATGTTTCCCCATCAGGTGATTTGTATCAAATATGCAGCATATACATTTGAGTTGTTTCTTTTCAATTGGACATTTGGAGCAAGTGATCTAGGATGCAAGAGAAAGGATAGCAGCCTGATTAATGGGATAATGTAGCTGGTTGACACCTACACCTTTTGAAAGGCGACTATGATCTTTAGATAATGTTGGTTAACCTCGTCGGGCCTCAAAGTTGGAGGGATCTGTTTATGTTTTGTGCAATGTTTTAGCTGTTATAAAGCAATAATTAGTCACAGATAAACATAAGTAGCTGATATTCTTTAATTCAGCAGACTGGGCGAAAAGGGAATCTATTCCTTAACAGAATGGAAATAGTTAAAACTGTTACAGTAGACGGGGTGGAATCCATCCAAGGGAGCAGATTAGTGATGACCAGTTTTACATATTTGTTTTTTTTTTGCACCAGATACCCGTGACATTCTATAATGGATAGTCCCATAGCCAGTAACATGCTTTACCCGAGGTAGAGTGGTGGCCGTCCATGCAGGAAAACTAACTTTGGAAATGGGTTAGCCAGGGCTGTCCCGCTTCCAATGAGGGAGGATATAAATTGCTCACCAACAGGGTCTCTTGAGTTGCTCATTTGCTTACACAATTAAAGGGTCAATCCCACAAACTAGGCTAAAGCCACTGAGACAATTTGGCAATGTAATTATCTTCCTTAGGAAACTGAAATCCCCAATAAAGGAAAATTGTTGACGTTTGATGGCTTTAGTCATTTGTTGTACATAGCATCACTTTATACACACCTTATGGTGCACTTCAATTAAACAAGTTTAATTTCTCTGCGTCCTCCAAAATGTGACTCCCTTTTATTAATTTGTTGGCATTCTAATTACAAAACAAACAAAACAATTTGAACATTTACAACCCAAACATGTATAATTTGAAACCGCCCTAATCTGCCTTTAATGCAAGGAACACATGACGTGAATGTGCATCTTTTCCAAATAGCATGGAGTAATGCCTCTCGTGTACTACAATACCTCTAATTTCACAGGATGGACAATGGTAAATATGGTTTATATACCACTGTACATTCCTCTGAAATGCCTTGGTTTTTTTTCTCTCCTGTCTGCAAAACCATTCCAAATATAGGAAAAAAAAACCTAGAAGCGGAAAATCTTGTTTGTGCACAAATACAGATGTAGCAAGATTTACTGTCCCCAGCACCGTGGCAGAAAAAGGAAATGGTTGGTGCTCTGAAGGATAGTGAGCCGGGATCGCGCTGCAGGGGGTTCACGCTATCGGATCCACCGCAATGTTAATCCTTCCAGGCTGTGGTCGTGTGTCTCCTAAGAGAACCCGTACTGCAGCACTGAATCGCTATGTACAGCAGGCTATAAAAGCATGAAGAGATACATTCAAGAAATACTCCAAATACATTTCTAAAAAGATGAATGCTTCTAACAATGAAGTAAAGTAGTCTTATGTCTCAGTATTCCTGCAACTTGAGCTCAAGATATGCAGTGTAGATATGTTGAATGTTCCATAAACTCTTGCTCTCCGTGCTTCCACGCATTCAGCAGTGGCATTCATTGTCCCAGAGAAGTTCATTGGCTCTTGCTATCATTGTTGGATGACTGCTACCTGTGTTGGTCCCCTGTCCATCACTGCACACCCAGTACAAATATCTCTCTAAAAGAATCCCATTGGAGTTTTCCCTTTGATTTAATATGGCACGATTATTTTGCACTGGTTTTTGCCCTGGTTCAAAAGAGGCTTCATTAAATCTGACTGGGGGGCTATTTTAATCTGCAATGAAACCCCCCCCCCCATTCACTTCGATGGGTTTTACAGAGGTTTGCCGATTTTGGGGGGCATCAAATACCCCCTTGGTGTGCCACATATCGTTTAATCAAACATGGTTATTTATAGAGGACCAGATTGATTTGCAGCATTGTAATGGAGATGAAGGGGTTAACATGCGATGCCAGGGGTGGCCACGTCTTCAGTCCTCGAGAGTTGCAAACAGGTCAGGTTTTCAGGATACCCCTTAATTTGAGCCACCTCTGCTGAAGCAGGGAGGTCCTGAAATCCTGACCTGTTGGCAGTTCCTGGGGACTGGAGTTGGACACCCCTCTTCCAAGCACTAAAAAAAAAACCCCCATAAATGAAAATATGAATCTGATTAAATTAATTCTAATCAAGAACTTTGTCTAAAAATGGTAGTGCTTGCTAATATCTCCTGTATTTAAATGCGCATGCACGTGGGGTACGATAAAGTAATTTCTATCATGTTTAAAGACTAATGTCGCCTCTTTGGACAGTTGATCTGTTTGGATGAGTTAACTGATGCTAGTGTGTTTCTTTCAGCACTGATTATCTGAGATCAGCAGAGATGACTGAAGTAATAATGAACACTCAGCCTATGGATGAGATTGGATTAAGCCCCCGCAAAGATTCCTATCAGGTATGTTGTAGAGCCGCTGAGGTTTGAGATGCTCTCAAAGAGGGACTTCTTTCTATACAAATACTGTGTCAATTTGGGAAAATGGGAGTCATACACAATTCTCCTAACCCCCTCCACCCTAGTGCCGCGTAAACATGCCTGTAGTGTTTCCCTCGTAGTACAGTTAGTCCTCGCTATCCAACGTTTCACTTTACAATGAATGTCATATCCAACGCTTTACAATGCAACCCTATGGGCCGTTTTTCGACGCCGGAATGCGTTATCCGAAGCCTGAATGCGTTATCCAACGCTCACTGCCACTGATTAACATGGGACTCACTTTACAATGGTTTCACTATCCAACGCTACTTCCAGAACGGATTCCGTTGGATAACCGAGGACTGCCTGTAATAGGCTTTCTTTAATGTACTTCTTGGGAACTGGGGCATTCTTGGATACTTTTCTGCATACTGAAATAGGGGAAAACAGCTTTTGCTTTTATATGATGAATTAGAATGTTTTGTTGCTGATAATGAAGACCTGGTCACTGCAAATACTGTATTTATCACAAATGTAAATGAGCTTAACTCTTCTGTGTTCCTTTCTAAAGAATAGACCTTGTTCTGAGACCAATGCATGGAATTATAACAAGAACTTTCATACTGCATTGTAAGTCTGAATGGTCCAAAAAGCATGTAATCTCTAGCACTGAATGGGTTAAAGGTGCGCATCAAGTAGTCAGCTCCACAATATTGCCTGTCCAATCTGTCCTTTCTAGATTTCCACCCAGGTCACTTCCCGCATTGTGATATTTTTGGGGGACTCTGAGAAATATGACAAACATTTTTTTTCCCCTGTGGACCCTTACAAATGAAATGTTTTATTTTCTAAAACCTTCTTGGCTTGGTCCCTGCTAATTGTAACTCTGAACATGCTGCTTCCCCACCTAGGTTTGTTTGCACATTCCTAACAAAGTACTGGGTGATGTGCGTTTGCCCATGCAAGGATTTTAGGCCTACTATTGCGAAGCTACGAAACGTAACTCGTGAAAGAAGCATGACAAAGGTGTTAAATCCTCAAGTGCTGTCACTTTATTCTATTTCACATCTTAACTAGCAATGAGATGTTAATTACCCGCCTTGCTGCCAGAAGGGGGTCAACTTATTTTTCCATTTCGCCATAAGTTGACATGGACTCTCTTGCTCAGTTTGTCAATGTCTGAAATTCGTTATGACATTGCTTAATGAGGGGGATATGTTTTGCCTTCTGGTCTGATTATTGCACTTATGCTGTCCAGGGAATATCATAATACTTGGCACGCTTGTAGCCTTAACGCTGTTCCGTGAGCATCAGGAGATTTTTGCTCGTGCATTGGTAGAGTTTGAGTATTGGAGGATTATAAGTGTGATCGGAGCTCTGTAAATTGCTAAACTACACTATCGGCGTTCTGGCACGGAGGGCTTTGGTTAACATGATGCTATTTTCTCCTATGAAAAGCCAGGGCACTGTTGGGTGGTTACCAGGTTATAGCAAAACAAATCTAGTGAAACAGTTGATGTTGCTATGATGCCTATATTTGCATTGAAATGGCTCACTCACATTTTCATGTGTATCTGGGCAATGCACGGTTCTCACGATCAGAAGTGATGTCGCCCATGTGATCTTAAGGATTTAACACCCAGTGGAATGCAATGACTGACACTCGCAGGTCCTGATCAAGATGTGCATAGATTTTTTTTTTTTTTTTTTAAGTACTAGGTCAGCATCTCGGTCCCGGCACAGACCTCTCATGCCCGTGCTCGACCTGAACTGTTGACCTAGCACTTGAATAAATGTATGCACGTCTTGAACAAGACCTGTGGGTGCTTGAGTCACTCCATTATATATGTATGTGTCGGAGCTCTGCATTACAATCAGACTTTCTAGAAATAGCATGGAATTTATGAATGGAATTGCAACCTTCGCATATTGCCATGTTAATGAGAATTGCTCACTTGTGCATGAAAGGCCTCCGGCATAGCAGATTTCTAAGAATGTAGCTTTGACTCTCCTTCCCCCATCTGCTTTTAAGATTTTTGTTATAAACGAGCCAATAAATTCTCATGTAGGCATGAAACACTGCATGGGGCTGTCAGATGTCATTTCTTCTCCAATGTACAGAACAGTGGTTTTCAACTTTTTTTTTTTTTTTTGTTTGTTAAGGAATCATCTAATTATATAGTGAGATTCTACGGAACTCCAACTCAAAAAGTGCACCTGAGATACGATGCATTGTAAGGAACCCCAACCCTCTCTAATAGCGCGTCTGAGATCAGGTGCATTGTAAGGAACCCCAACCCTCTCTAATAGCGCGTCCGAGATCAGGTGCATTGTAAGGAACTCCAACCTTCTCTAATAGCGCGTCTGAGATCAGATGCATTGTAAGGAACCCCAACCCTCTCTATTAGCACGTCTGAGATCAGATGCATTGTAAGGAACTCCAACCTTCTCTAATAGCGCGTCTGAGATCAGATGCATTGTAAGGAACCCCAACCCTCTCTATTAGCACGTCTGAGATCAGATGCATTGTAAGGAACTCCAACCTTCTCTAATAGCGCGTCTGAGATCAGCTGCATTGTAAGGAACTCCAACCCTCTCTAATAGTGTCTGAGATCAGATGCATTGTAAGGAACCCCAACCCTCTCTAATAGCGTGTCTGAGATCAGATGCATTGTAAGGATCCCCAATCCTCTCTAATAGCGCGTCTGAGATCAGATGCATTGTGAATTCTTCTGTATTTTGTACTATTTTCACATAAATTGCAGGGAACACTTTACATGCCCCTGGAACCCAAGGCTTCATAGTAACCGCTGTTGAAAAACACTGGTGTAGAAGAAAGTTTCATTGGTCTGAATACATCTTTTTACCTCGCCCTAAACAGGATTAGGTTTTCTCTATAAAATAAAAAGTCAACTCTAATAAAATAGATTTATACTCCAAAGCCTTGTCTGCCAGATTGAACCAGGAACACGTTACTCTGCACCTTTAATATCCAAAAAAGTTCAATACCTAATAAAGTGCAGCCTTCCGTTGTAATTCTTGGTAAGGATTCAATGCAGTGGCTGCAGTAAGCCAAGTGACACAGCTGACCTTTTTGAAACATGTATCATCAATTGAGCTATGTTCATTAGCTTTTTGCCTTCGGCACTGAAGTGATTTTGTATTTTGGTTTCGCCATAACCAGACACTACAGGAATGTGTAATATGTAAACAAGAGAAAGGAAATTGGCAGTCCAGTGGTACTTTTAAATACAATTAAAGGTGCAGTTCCCACGACCTCGTGTTTGTGCCTTCATGTTTTTTTTTTGTTTTTTTTTTGTTTTTTTTTTAATCTTGCGTGGATGGAAAATGTGGCCTCTGGTGCTGAGACACCGACCACTGGAGAGAGCACCATTATAGTACCCTCCATGGGGAAACAAAATGGAGGTTAAAATCCCACTCGGCTTGTATTTCTATACCTTTCCTGGCAAGTATCTGCAACCAGGGGGACCCCATATTGCCTTTAAGTGGTATCGCGGCACCGTTTAAAGCTCCTGCGTCACGCGGGCCAATAGGAAGCCCCAGGTCTCTTATTATATTTTTGGTTAAAGCTTCCGCTGAAAACGTATCCTTGAGTCATCACTTCTGTAGCGCTGGTTTCCTTTTTTTGGCATGTGCTGCCATGCACTCAAGACCATTGGCATTTGACAAAACAAGAAAGCTAATTAATGAAGACCCAATCAGACTGCGCCTCTGAGCCACCCGTGCTGAAGTTGGGATATCCTGAAAACCTGACCTGTTGGCAGGGGCTTGAGGACGGGAGTTGATCTCCCCTGCTCTAGTTGATGCTGTGTAATCTCTAGGGAATGTTAAACAGCCTGGTGCTTTGTGTGATATAAAGCAGATGTGCATGTGAAGCCTTCCTGCTTCACCGACTGGCAGCTTCATTCATAAATACCGCGCACAGCGATTTCAGACACGGACCCTATACCGCGTGCTCATTACCCTAAACCTTCCCACCGTGCAACATGTATTTTACAAGCATTACAAGAGCTGTTTTCCAAACGTGTAATAGTGATGCATGGAAGAGGGGAGTGTGCGCCGCGAATGACCGTAACTGTTTGAGACACGAACGCTTCAAAGCAGACATGGTTGTCTATGCAAACGGTATGTCCGTCTATCTCCAAGACATCACTTGGCCGTGTTTGCCCCTTCCTGCTAATGCCATGGTATTCCATGCTGGTGGCGTCCAGCCATAGGAGAGGATTTTTCATTTTTTAAAGTCATAACATTTTCAAAAGTTTTTTCTTTTTTATTTCTTCTTTCCCTTCACACCCCTCCCCCCTCCCCCCATTGAACAGCATAATATTTTTCAGATTTGATCATTTCATTGTGACCTTTTTTTTTTTTTCCCCCCAAACTTATCCTGAGGCCAAAATGCCTGGGTGAGGGCTGAAGGCGATAACTGTGCCACACTTTGGCAAGTTGAGTCCATTTCAATTTTAATTGGTGTATAATGGTGCTTTAAATTAACTTTGCCCCACTGGCATCTGTGAGCAATTTCTGGAGTTGTTATAGGAGGTGTTGCAGGTCACTTTATTGAGCAGTTATAAGGGGAGTTTGCCTGTAATCTTTTCTTTAATAAATTCTGCGGGTGTGAGGTGCATTAAAAATCCCAGTTAGATGCACTGTAAAAGTCCAGTTTCATACACGTAAGGCTGGGGCCATAGAAGGGGAAGCAGGCTGGACCGCGCTGACGCTGAGGCTCGCCTGCTGAGATCTGCGTGATTTCATGCCCATGCAGGCGAGCCAGCGGGCGCGATCGGAGGCGGGGGGAGATTGAGGGGGCGGGGCAGTGACATCGCTTGGCCAATCGCCCGCGACGCGTCAACGTCATGGCACCGACGTCACAGCGCCTTGACGCTGCTCTGCGCTGATTGGATGTTTTCAGCCGACAGCGCTCTGAAAAACAGCTTGGCTGTCGGCTGAAAAATCCAGCGCCTCAGCACGCCTGCGGACGCTCGCGTGAGCCCCCTCTCAAGGCATCCTCATTGAGGATGCAGGGGCTCAGCGCGGCCTGTCCTTCTACTGACTCGGCCTAATGCTGTTGCAAACTTCCGCAGTAAAAAATAAATACAAATTGGGGCTATTAAATTACTAGTCATCATTGTCTGATCTTGCCCATTTTCTTGCAGATATTGCTGACTCATGCGTGATTTTATGTGAATTCTGGTGCTACACTGTAGGCATGGTCAGCCGGGCTATTCAGTGTTAGAATTTTCCACTACCTGTGCCAAGTCTTCTCTCTGCAGTGTCAGATTCAGGTCACCTACCTGGCCATAGAAATACAGACCAGCTTACCAAAAAACTGCTAACCGTTTCTTGCTCGGTTTGCTCTTCAGTTTCCTTTACAGTGAAATCGGAGAATGTACTGGAGTAAAAATGGGTCTGCCAACAGTCTGCCCTTGTGTTGACAAAAGACTATCCATACAAAGCTTGACAACCCGATTTCCATTGTGACCTGGTGATTGAGTAAAGAAGGAAGCGGAGGATACCATTTTTACGTTGTGGTTTCATGGTGTAGGATGAATAGTTTAGTGTTTTAGGACTACCTTTCCCTTCCATGTCATGAATATTCATGTGCGTATCATTGTAGCCTTTCCACATAACATGCTTTCCAATGATTTATTTTTTCAGGATTGCTGGTGCATCGGAAAGTGTATATGGAATTATTCTGCCATAAAATCTGTTCATGTGCTTTTGTGCTGGGTATTATAGTACAATATAACAATATATCCCTAATGATTGACTGCCCCCTAGGCATCAGTCTAATTTTGGATACCTCTTGACACAGAGGCCAGATTTTAAACTGATCTTGATAAGATTTGACTGTTGCTGATTATTACAGTATTTGTTAAATGGTTACCATGCAAAACAGTCCCCTTCCCCCCCACACCTCTTCCTTCTGTAGCTTAAACATTGACTTGGTAAAGCAATATAGAAATGTATTGCTCAAATGACAAATTGCAACATCTTCCTTTATGCTACTTCAAATATCCTGATTTAATGGAAAAATGTGACCCTGTCTGATTAGCTTCCTTAGCAGCTGTTCAAGAGAACATTTCCACTCCTGTGACAAAAAAACATGCTGAGTAATATATTTGTACTATTGTTGCGTTGGAATTTCCTTCGGTTTGATAAATCGTCAAACGCTAAAGTCTTGTGGAAGGTTGTTCTGCTGCTTTCCCTGGTTTATTGGGAAATTGGCAGTCCATGAAATAAAAATATCACTTGTGAGTAC
This sequence comes from Ascaphus truei, assembly GCF_040206685.1. Lineage (NCBI taxonomy): Eukaryota > Metazoa > Chordata > Amphibia > Anura > Ascaphidae > Ascaphus > Ascaphus truei. The sequence continues at coordinate 25,595,431 of NC_134486.1, forward strand.
ATTCACATGTCTGGTCCTTGTAGCATAATGCCTAATAATTCATTAGGTTTTTGTGGTCACACGTTTTTTTTTCCTTTCTTCACTCAGATTTTCCCAGACCCTTCGGATTTTGATCGCTGCTGTAAGCTGAAGGACCGACTCCCTTCCATTGTCGTAGAGCCCACAGAAGGGGACGTGGAGAGTGGAGAACTACGGTGGCCCCCAGAAGAATTCCTGGTGGAGGAAGAGAAGGATGTCAACTGTGATGAAACAAAGAAAGAGAACAAGGAGCAGTAATGACGTATCTGCACCCTAACTAAACCGATTGTCATTTGGAGGAATGTGCCGCAAATGGCTTGACTTATGAATGAGTTAGGGAGATTTTTTTTGTTAAAAGGTGACCAATGCAAAGATGCACCTGCAAGATTTTTAATTTTTTTTTCTTCTTGAGGAAAAAACAACCCTCGGTGTGATGAAAAGCAGGAAGTCTAACACACGGTTGCTGTTTTTTCATTATTTTAGAGATCGCTATCTGAGGTTTTTTTTTTTTTTTACTGAGGCAAGGAACAAACTGTACAGAGGGAGTAAGCTTAAGAAGCAGCAGGAAACTGTCTGGTCTCCAAGAACATGGGTATAGTAGTCCTCTGCATTTGATTCATGCGGGTTTAGCAGCAGTTGTATAGGAGTCTTTGCAGCTAATCAAATGCACAGAGCAAAACAATAGTGATGTCATTTTAAATGTTGCAACCAAAGCAATTTGCTGGTAAAGTGGTTCTTTGGCTTATTACATTATATTACAGGCACACCTTATGTATGACATCAAAATGACAGGAACCAATATTCGCAAATTACTTTGAGATTAATTTGATATAAATGGGTGTTCATTAGAAGCCGGTTGTAATACATACAAAGAAACACTATTGTATTGTGCCCACATATCGTACAGTAGGTGAGACTTTCAAAAACAAGTGTCAGTGGACGTGCAAGGTAGAACTTGTTAGTTTCTGTCTGGTTTTTATTTTAACTGGGAAGTAGACGTGGAAACCAGTGCAGAGAAGAACTCTGGTGTGGCAAACACTTACTGAGCTTCCTGTCCACTTGACTTGGTGTTCACGGCTTTGCACCGAATGTGTTCACAGCACCAAGATCTCCTATTCATACCATTGCTGTGCCCAGGGCATGCATTTCAATTGTTCCAGCCAGAGGTGGATTTGGATGTGTGCCAATGGGGGGAAAAGCAATCTTGGTGTTTATTTAGTTAGTGCAATAATTAAGTGTAAACGGAGATATTTGCCAAAATGAGGAAATATGTTCTGTAAAACTAACATTTAAAACATAGATGTCAGCTGATGGCGCAAGCTTAACTGCACTTTTTGAATAATCATTCTCAAAATGTTACGGTGTGCTGATTATTAGGGACAATAATGCAACTCGTGGCAAAGCTTTCGGCTAGTGGGGTGTTCTGGGTGAAATGGCATTCTTTTCTTTCGAGTCATCAAAGCATATTTTTCATGTTCAGTCAGATGTGTGCCAGGAGCTTCGGGGTAATCTTGATTGCTTCCCCCGAAAGAGCTCCTATTATCTGTTGAAAAGACTTATGGTCTGAATGCATCCGATAGGTGCTGACATTACTAAAAATAAACACATCCCTTCTTTTTCATAGTGAAATCCCACTTCTAGTATACAACATGTGCAGGCTTTCAAGCGGCCATTACTTACCCTTCACACAAATAGTCTATTATATGCATCCTGTTTCGAGTTTTACAATATCCATTGAATTGCAAAATACCTCAGAGTTTAAAATGCTGGTGGGTATGGAGGAAAGATTGCTTGCACACCAGTGTCGGCTGGTCCATTTTTGTAGGTCTGTCTGATTTATATTTTTTCATTAATATATAGCAATAACTTGTCTGTGCTTTGAACTGTCGACACAAATGTAAAGCTTTTTTCATGTGTATCTTCCTAATGACACGTGTACAATGTCCATGGACATTAGAGTCTTGATGAATGTTGTCTGCATCTCCAAACGTTTTGTTGTCACCAACTGAATTGTCTCCAGACCATCGGGTCTATTTTGTACACCTGTTCTTGTACGGTCCCATCATGGAGTGTTATAGTGAGCAGTGGACACATCATTAGGGCCTTCTGCAGCCCATCAATTTGGCACAATAAATGTGCTCTTGAAGCCAGACGAACTTGACACAGCTGTAATATCTGTCAGCATGGAGCACGTGGCTGGTTTTGAGATCATCTCGATCACTTTGCTTCTAGAGGCCAGCAAGCATTCAAACAGTGTTCAGCTGACACCCCCTGAGGCTGAGGGTCTAATCCTTGTGAGGGGGACATGCCTACTCCATATGTAATTTGTCTGCATCTCTTTTGAAAGTATTGTATATTTCCAGTTGTTACTAATGTATCTGCGAACAAAAGCACTCCAGTAAAATCTGTTGTATAATAGTATATATATATTTCTGTAATTTTTGAGGCTCAGGGAGAAGCTAGCGTTTTTTTTTGTTTTTCAAACTACTTTTTTTTTTGTCACGGACAGTTGTAAATAAAAGTTTGAAATTGCTTTCCAAACTAGCGTCGCTATTTATTTGCAAAGCTAAAGTCTGCACTTAGACCGTGTGTGTGTGTGTGTGTGTGTTGCACTACATAGCAGCACTAGAATCAACAAAAGCCAAAGACGGGGGGGGCTCTTCCATGTCTGGGTAAAATTGATGGCAATGAAGAGGCATCCTTCACTGAAGCCTTAAGGTTCACCCTGAAAAAGGCCTATGATGCGCCTCTAATTAAAGAAAATTATCTTTTGGTTTTCAGGGGTTAAATATTTTCTCCTGTTGGTAGTCATTTGAGTTTCCATGTAACATTTTGCTGATAAAGACAAATATGTAAAATTGCTAAGGGTCAACATTGTTGTCCACTCTTGGACTTCTAATTTGACAAAGGTCCAAGAGTGGGCAAAAAGTTGATCTTTTATGCAATTAATATTTGTGTACATTACAAGACCCTGTGAGTGCCTACACTTTTGGGATTCATGTTGGTAGTTACCCACTGGATTTTCAGTTGTGCATGAGTTGCAACATATACTGTACCACAGTACCATGACACCTCTTACCAAAAAACATGGTTTTACTGAGGTCATTTGTAGATTCTGCCTTCGTAATAAATTGGAAGCGAGTGACAATATTGTAAATTGTTATAAAAATATATATTTTTCTTCACATTGGAAATACGTTGGGGCCATATAGCAAAACCTCCCCAGTGTAGAATGGAAAGTTCTAGAGCATTGGCTTCATAATTGGTGCAACAATATTTTACCATATTTACAAAATTCTAATATACTATTGAAACTAATGGGACTTGTCTATTTAACACTGGTGGAATTTTTTGTCCCCAGTTTCGCTGCCAGGGAGCTTTTGAGAAGTGGTCTCTGTAGATTGAAAGATATGGATAAAAGTAATGGACAGAATTGGTTTTTTTTGGAAAGCCCTCTAGAACGAGGAATTACATAGCCATGATAAGGTAGTTCATGCACATCAAGTTATCAAAATGTAAGTGACTGGTGACCTTTTTCTTGGAAGATTATTTTAATTCAAGATGTCAACAAGTTTTCTAAAAATATTGTATCTGATTGTTTCCTTGACGGGTCAGTTCCATATACATGTAACAGGCTTTCTTGGAAAACTTCTGTAATCCTTGAAGTGCATTTTACACACTTTGCATTCTGTTTAAAATGAATGCTTTTACTCTGGTTCAACGGTTTCAGCTACTGTTTGGTTTATTTAATGAATCATGGCTTCATAATGACTATACACACACGAGGCACAACAAACAATGGTCCAGTTTTAAGGACTGGCTAAGACATTAGATTGTAAAAAACCCTCCAACACGTGTTTACTGTGGAATTTTGTTCTAAATAAAATATTATAATCAATCAACTGAAAAAAAAGACAAGTCCAATATCTGCTTCAGAAACCACATGCGGTAGAAAATATACCATTAAATCCAGAGATCATGTGTTTTTGTAATTTGGAGAGTTCCTTTTGTAATGGCTGTGAGTCTACTTGAATGTCCATCAATAAACACTGTGGAAGTCTAATGGGTAAATATGTGCTCTATTGAATGCCTGTGGTGGGTCACGGACCTCACCTCCGATGGGAATAATCTTGCATCCTGATGGAAATTCAGCTCCCAAGTTGGTTGGGGTATGCACAGTACTAGCAGAATCCAGCCTGTGGGGCCTTCGTTGGCGTGCTCCCTGCCGTGTAGATATGGCAGACAGAGAAACAGATAAAGGAGTGCAAAAATTAGATCAATGTTTGGCACATTGCAAACTGTAAAATAGAACTAAAAGGTGGAAAATAAAACCAACGCATTTCGTGCCCGTGTTCAAGCTTTGTCACTGTGTGCAGTGCACCACCTGTTTTTCTAATTTTGTCTGCCGACGTATTTAACTACATTAAATCCCTTAAACGTACCAGTCTATAGTTCACTGTTTTGAGGGAGACTGCCCCTTTACAGAACGTAGAGAATGGCATTCATTCACACATGCCAACGGGAAAGATATGATCCATACCATACATGTGTAGTTCAATGGGGGCAAATGAATTTACATGGACCTCAATTGGTTACAGCTGTACAGAAAATCTAATGTCAACTAATCGCCACAAATAAATACATCAAGTACATGTTTTTGCTACTTGTAGGAGTTTGAAACTGTTGGGGGAAGTGTATCCATATAGTGAACTGCAACGTATTACCTATGATAGTAGCTATTTCCTTTTAACTTGCTTATTGTCCTACTTTTTTTTTTTTTTTTTTAAATGCCAGAAAACTAAACATTTCCACATATCAGGGAACAGCCTGTGCCACAAAGCATTTTTCTGTACATTTTAGCACTTGATCTGAAATGCATCTAAAAATAAATAGCTTATGTAATGCATGAGCCCAATTGACTCAAGGATATTCTTGTTTGTAAGTTACCAGTCATTTAAAAAAGTTACGGTGGGTAAAAAGAAATAGCGATACAACCCTGTAGTGTAAATAAAATTCTTATTACAAATGAGTAAAATCTCATCCCTTATGATTGTATTTTTTTTTTTTCAATCCGAGTTTACTTGATTATTCCACTGAAACTATTATTGTGTCTGAACAAGACACATTTCCAGTGTGGGACAGTCTGAACAAAATATTTGTTTCTGCAAAAATTTTAACATTTCAAATGTTGCATTATATAAATCAAAGTAAATGTGTTCATTAAATTTAAATTCCTTCAAACAAAAAAACAAACTAGGTCCAGGCTCAGAAATGCAGAATTTGGTGTCAATAGTTGTTGGTCAGTTAGTGGTTTCATTGCATGCACCCTTTATCTATGGACACTTAAAACTCCTGGCTTGCATACAAAATTGGATTTTACAATAATTGACACGTTTAACGAGAATCTGGCTCTATTTGTTTTCAAATTTGGTAGTGTTCCTGCAGAAAAGCACAGAAAAATGCAATTTCTGACAATGGTATTACTCTCATAAAAATATTCAAATGGTGTCGGACTTACGAAATACATTTCTAACATGTTTTATTGCTGTAAAAATTGTGTTTGTACGTACACTGATAAGCTGGTGAGCTTTTTACCAACAAGTATCCATGTGTAGAACACTTAATGGCATTATTGGTTCAAATGATGGAATAAAAGTCCATATGATCTGAAAGCAAATCTCTGGGTCCACCTGCTGTACACCACGCTGCAATAAAAGGAATGAAAAGAAGAATCAGTGATCTCAAATCGGGGATGGATCTAGGTTTTTTAGGGTCCTAAGCACAAATTGTTTGGAGGGGACTGGCCATCTCATTACACAATGGCCTGTACCCTGCACTGCCTCGATCTGGACAGGGCCACAGCACCCGACGGCTATTGGGTATGGGTGGCCACGAGGCGAAAAGCCTGAATGCTGCCATCCGACCCAGCTTGCAGGAGCCACCAGTGCTGCAGGGCATGAAATATTTATTTCCAAATTAGGTTCATTTTCCTCCTTGAGAAAGCACCCTAGTTGCGAAACGCAGTTTTGCTTGGACTATTTTGTATGTGTAATTAAAGAACTTTATACTTTTTCATAGACACACATGAATAGGCACACACATATCGGCATATGTAGACAAATATGCAGATGATACAGCAAAGCACCTAAAAAAAAATACACTAAAATCCAAATGTATTTTCAACCAAAAAAGTAACAGGCTGCACAAACTACATAAATTCTCAATCAATATGTCAATTGTAAGAGTACATAGATGTCACACTAAAGTAAACACAGGGCATATTTCCCCTATACAGAAACAATGCTGTCTTAGGGGGGAAATAAGCTAGATTTGAGACTGGCTGAATCTCGTGTGTGTGTGTGTGTGTGTGTGTGTGTGTGTGTGTGTATACAGGGAGAGTCAGTGTATGTTCCCCTATCAGACACTGACTCCCCTGCCCCCTCCTTGACTCCCCTATACCCTTTATGCCAATCTCCCCTGATTCCTCCATTTCAGACCATGACACCCCAATGCTGCTTGACACAATTACTCTGTCTGCCCATTTGACAGAGACTGCCCTCTCCACCTCACCCCCTGTGACTAACACTACTCCACAACTCACTGGCACACAGTTCCCCAAATCTCTTTCATCAACTATTAGTTGTATGAGCATTGACTAACCTGTCCACGTTTTTGTGTATCAGTCAGTAATTAAGTGGTAGGACTATAGGGTATTAATCGTAAACACGCAATCCCAGCCAACTCTAGCCCCAGAACCCACCACATCATACTATATATATATATATATATATATATATATATATATATATATATATATATATATGCAATACGATACCGTTTGAAGACGAATATCACCTTGAGAAAGATCCTGCACGAGGACCGAAACGTTGGATAAGATGTCTTGTTAATACAAATTTCTTTTGACCACTTACCTTGAGTGCTGCCTCTGATATTCGTCTTCAAATGGTATCGTATTGCCTATTTTATACCATACAGCATTTGCACCCACATTGTTTCAACCAGACGGAGTGCCTATTGTTCTGCATCATCTACTATATATATATATATATATATATATATATATATATATATATATATATATATATTTGTATCAAAAGGAGTTCTACTGAGTGTGGCCAAATGTATACAACAAAAGACAAAAATACCAATGCTACATCCAATGTGAGAAAATTTATAGTTAAATACTTCAATGTTAGTATTCTCATGAATAAGGGTCATTTAGTTAAACCCTTTGGCCAAAGCATTATAAGCCTGCAGCCACTTCACAGTTTAACCAATATGCAGGTCCTAAAACTAACTGTGAAAATTCTCAGTTACCTCTGCTGGAGGGAGAATGGCCACAATAGGTCTGTCGACACAGGAACATGAAAAAACCTGCTACTTGGGGTGGAGTGAGTTTAAACCCTGGGAGGATGGGGCATAAACCTCCAAACCACTGATACCAGTTGAAAATTAAAATGAATAAACACACAATCCCAGCAATCTCTAACCCCAGAACCCACCACATCATATACATATGTAGCGCACATTTCCCCACTCCCTGGGAGATATGGTGGCTAGTGTGTGTATGCTGCTTTACCTGTGGCTCACAGGAGGCCTGAAACCCCACTGCTTGGAGGCTGGGGTATACCTGATCCGTCAGGTGACAGCGCCTTCACCTGCGCGGGATCCTATCAGTGTGGGATAACCATGTGCAGGACCATACAAGTAATACATACCGGTATAATATAACTGTTTTACTGAACGTAGGAGAATAAAGCATATAATGCAACACCACTCAGGCCTCTCAGGGCCGTAACCCCTCACCGTGCCCACACTCAGATACACTGTCCCCAAAGTACTAATGGGGCCCTTGGGCACCCAAACACCCTGGTGTCTACAAAGAGCAACCCAATGTGTGAGACAGCACTGCCCCCTACGTGTGTAACGTTGGTGCACTTGTGAAGGTGAGGTACCTACCGGATGCTCCCTGCACCCGGGCACGCCAAGCAGCAAGATGGGATCCGCGGATTCAGCGATGTCCTCCGTGGAGCCTCCACATCTACGTTGGGTGGTGTCCCGCGTGGACGTGCCACCATGCAGAGTGTCTCTGTGCAGCTGATAGGGATCTGGTCCCAGACCACCATAGGCCAGGATGCAGCCACATCCTGGTTGTGTCCCTCACACTTATGCTACAGGGGCAGTGTTCCTATCTCATGGGCCTGTCCCTGCAGCAACCACAAGCTGAGGGGAGTCGGGGCCTAGCTGGTGCCTAACAGGGGGTCTCTGGCCTTGTGCAGGTGCCACAGACACCTGCACATACACAACCTACCCTATTGACGTTCAGCCCTGACTGGCGTGGCTCACAGCTCGCCAAATGTATCAAATGTCGAAGCAGGGGAATATGGCCGCGCGATTGGCTGCTGTGTGTCACCTGATGTTGCCACCCTATGGCCTTCTGAGGACTATAGTTCCCCTGCGGACTTCTATGGGTAATGGCCGCCCTGTACATCAGCTTCTGCGCATGTGCGAAGATCCCTAATGGCCGCTGCGCATGGGAGCCATTCTGCTGCGACCATGCGTGCGCAGTTCAAGATGGCGACCCCCGCTAGCCGGGTACGCCACAAAGCTCCCGGCAACCGGCTCGAATCTCCAGCCACCGCCTCAACCTCCCTGACTGCCAGCAAGGTCCCCTGCTGTAGCGGAGGTAAGCGAGGGGGGTGGGGGACCGGGGGAAAGACCCTGCTATGGTCAAATGTATACAACAAATGACAAAAATACCCAACGCTACATCCAATTTAACAAAAGACTTAGTTCAATACTTCAATGCTAGTATTCTCATGAGTAAGGGTCATTTATTTAAACCCTTTGGCCAAAGCGTTATTAGCCTGCAGCCACTTCATGGCATGACCAGTACGTATGCAAGTCCTAACAGTACCTATGAAAATGTATCCCTGCTTTTTTATTTACCAGTGGAGTACAATAATTTTTTATTTACACTTGTATCTGTTGACTTTTTGGAGTCAGGCAGAATGGACAGAATGCTGGTATAGTGCTAACACAAACTGGCCTCATCTAATTTATCTGATTAATGCACACATACATGGATGTTCCATATTAGAGATGGAACAGCCATGATTCTAATTGTACTCTCAGAATAGCCCTCTACTTGTCAACTAAACTAAAAAGTGGGATAACCGCACAGGAAAGAGTGAAAAGTACAATTATTTCTCTTAGAATATTCCAGTGTATTTACTGTACAGTTGGTACCAGTACTACTTTAAATGTTAAAGCAGCAGTCCAAGCTGTCCTTTAAAAAAAAAAAAATCTCTTTAATATGTATATCAATACAATCCACACAATGATAAGTTATTAGCTAAATTGCAGATCGATCTGTTCTCCTGTGATCGATCAGCGAAGATTCGGCTCGGGGGTTCACTAAATGGCTGTCAGTGCAGCAGAAGAGGACCAAAGATGCAAAGTTCTGTGGGAAAGATCATGTGACCAGGCAGTCACTACATAGAGTACAACTGGTGCACTGCTAGAGAGGGCAGGGCTCAATAAGGGGTGTGGCATAGCCTGTTTCAGAAGAGGAAGGGGATGTGACTTTGTAAATGGTTGCTATAGAAATAAAAAATGCTTGTTACATTATAATACATTAAAAAAGTCATTCAGAGAGGTTTGTATTTCAAATATTGTTATTATTTTTATGGTATCACATCAGAAACAGAAAGAAACAATGTACATATTGTGACAGAAACCAGGGGTTGGTAATAAACTCCATATACAGGGCTCCCAGGATACTGAACAGTTTCTGTCCTGTCTAAGCTGAACAGGGCAGCCTCGTGGTACAGGCACTCCATTCCACAGTTTGTCTGCTGCCTGTTTTCTGTCACCTGTCATGCTGATTAGAGTTCAGGTATATAAGACCTGTTTCCTGTTTCCTCTGGGCCCCCCGCCCAAGAGCCTGGAAGGCTGCTGAACTGCAGAGGGGTGAGAAAGCCTCTTTCCCAAATCGCTTCATTCATTCTGTTAGTTTGTCTAAAGACTGCAAAGGTACTTATTTTGTTGGTGGAAGTGGACAAGCCACTTCCAACTCTGAGTCAGGGACATCTAAGTTTAAGTTATCGCTCAGACGAGCAGCTTTTTGTTTGGCTTTGTTTTCTGTTTAAACTGTGGCAGTCTCAGTGCCTGGGACTGAATAAACCAGGCATAGCCTGTTTAAAGGAACAGTACGTGACGTCTCATCATTTAACCTACCCTAAAAGACCGTGTTCTAACAGTCCCGGACAGACGGCGGAGCCCCGGAGTAAGCCGTTTGTCACATATGGTGGAGAATGCGGGCAGAACACTAAAAGGTCTGGGGGTTAAAGAACTTTAAAGAAAAAAAAAAAAAAAAAAAGGTTTTTTTTCTCTCTCTCCAAACAAGATGGAAGACGTGGTGAGTGCGCTGGTACGCAATGTCGCTGTCCAGAGAGACGCGAATGAAGCCCTGCAACAGGCGAATGCAAACCAGCAAGAGACAAACCGCTTGCTGAAAGAGGAGCAACAGCGGTTCGCTCAGGGCTTACAGCAGGAACTCGAGATCCTGAGGGAGACTATCAGTAACCTTCCACTGGCAGCGGCAGCCCCAGTTCCGAAAATGACCAGGGCAAGCCACTACCTTCAGAAGATGGGACCCTCGGATGATGTGGAAGCCTATCTTCTCACGTTTGAACGCACGGCACAGAGAGAGGGATGGCCAGAAGCTGAGTGGGCTGGTCTAATCGCACCCTTCCTAAGCGGCGAACCCCAGAAGGCTTACTTTGATCTAGAGCCAGCCGAAGCTAACGTCTATGCAAAATTGAAGTTCGAGATCCTCGCCCGCCTCGGCGTAACCACGGCTGTTCGCGCCCAAAGGTTTCACGCATGGTCCTTCACGATGGATAAAGCCACCCGAAGCCAGATGTATGACCTCATCCACCTCGCCCGGAAGTGGCTACAACCCGAGATCAACTCAGCAAGCCACATCGTGGAACGGTTGGTCATGGACCAGTTCTTGAGGAAACTTCCCTCTGCCTTACGCCATTGGGTCAGTCGGAGTGACCCCCACAATGCGGATGAGCTTGTGGCCCTCGTAGAAAGGTACAATGCAGCAGGAGAGCACCCGCAACCCACAGTCGTGGAGCAACCCCACTACCCGAGGTTCCAGGACTCTTCCAGAGACGGTAAAAGGGTACCGGGGTTAAGGGGAGCTGAAGAGCGGCGACCACCTTCACGCAGCACCAGCAACAGTGGTTCGCACACTAAGGGCAATAGCCAACATGGGGAGCCGGGAAAAGGCTCTAAGTGGGACACAGACTATGTACCTAAATGTGTAAATTGTCATGAGAGGGGCCACACAGAAAAAATCTGCCCACTAAATGATGAGCCCATGCAATGCAACAGCGTGGAACCTTATTCGCTGTTGTCCCAATGTATGGGCCCTAGCCCAGAGGACCCCTTGAATAACCATCTGTGGGCATTTGTAAAGGTTAATGGTAAGAGGGTTCGGGCACTTCTTGACTCTGGGAGTATGGTCACACTAGTGTCCGAATACCTATTGCCCATTAAGAAGAAACAGGTAAACAGTTCACAAAGAGTGGCAATTTGTTGTATACATGGGGATAATCATGAATATTCCACTGTTGAGATGTTTTTTTTGAAACAGAATTTGGTTCTTTAGATTTCAAGGTGGGTGTTGTACCCAAACTGGCACATGATGTGTTAATAGGGACCGACTTTCCCCATTTTCTAAAAATGTGGTCCCCAGCTCAGAATAGCGCCCAGAGTTCAATAGCAGACCATAACGAAGTGTTAGAAGAAACAAATCCTTTCCCTTTTTCAGAAATGGAGGTTGACGAGGGCCCAAATAAGAAAGGGGAAAAGGAGGAGTGCTGTGAAATTCCCTTCCCCATCACTACTTTGGTAGGGAATACCCCAAATCAAGATGTTGATCAGGCACTTACCACCCCAGTACAGGACAAGACCCTCGCTGACCTAGAGGTCAGTCCTGGGAGTTTTAAGAAGGCCCAGTGGGAGGACCCCACATTAGCGGTAGCAAGGGGAAAAATACGGGACCAGAATAGTACTCATGGCCAACCAGATAGGTCACTTGCTTACCCCTACTTCGAGGTAGAGAACGACCTAGTATATCGGGTTGATAAAAGAAAATCAGTTACAACTAAACAATTGTTGGTACCACGGACATTCCGTAACGTAGTATTACACCTCGCACATAGTCATCCATTGGGGGGACACCTAGGGGTGGAAAAGACAAAAGAAAAGGTTCTCCGAAGCTTTTATTGGCCTGGGGTTCTGGCAGAAATTACAAACTATTGTTCCTCATGCCCAGAATGTCAGATCACCGCCCCGTTCAAGGCATACCGCAGCCCATTGGTACCCCTTCCCATAATAGAGGTACCATTTGACCGGATTGCTATGGATCTAGTAGGACCCCTAATAAAGTCTGCTAGGGGACATCAGCATATATTGGTAATATTAGATTATGCTACCCGATATCCGGAGGCAGTTCCCCTACGTAGCACCTCTGCTAAAAACATAGCAAAAGAGTTAGTACTTCTGTTTTCCCGGGTCGGAATTCCTAAAGAGATCTTATCTGACCAGGGAACACCATTTATGTCCCAAGTAACAAAAGAGCTATGTAAACTCCTAAAAATCAAGCATCTCAGAACCTCAGTCTATCATCCACAAACAGATGGTTTAGTGGAAAGGTTCAATAAAACCTTAAAGAGCATGTTACGCCGGGCGGTCGATAAGGATGGGAAAAACTGGGACTGTTTGTTACCATACCTGTTATTTGCCATTAGGGAAGTTCCCCAGTCATCCACAGGCTTCTCCCCGTTTGAACTATTGTATGGCCGACATCCAAGGGGCTTACTGGATATAGCCAAAGAAACTTGGGAACACGAGGTTACCCCTTACAGAAGTGTAATAGAGCATGTTGCCCAAATGCAGGACCGCATTGCTGCAGTCCTACCCATAGTGAGGGAACACATGGAGAAAGCTCAAGAAGCACAAAGGAATACGTATAATAAGGGTGCTAGGGTCAGAATTTTTTTTCCAGGTGATAGGGTACTAGTTCTGGTTCCCACCGTGGAGAGTAAATTCCTTGCTAAATGGCATGGGCCATATGAGGTCTTGGAAAGAGTGGGAGAAGTAAATTATAGGGTAAGGCAGCCAGGTAGGAGGAAACCTGAGCAAATTTACCATATAAACCTACTCAAGCCCTGGAAAGATAGAGAGGTCTTGTTAACCCTAGTACCCCCAGGTCCGTCAGAGAATCAAGAAACTGACCCAGAGGTTAGCATAGCTGAAACACTGTCCGTGCATCAGAAACGAGAGGTCCAGAGTTTAGTGAGAAGGAACAAAGAAATCTTCTCTACACAGCCAGGTAAAACTAACGTAATTAAACATGACATAGTCTCTGAACCGGGGGTCCGAGTTAACCTTAAACCGTACCGAATCCCAGAGGCCAAGAGAGAGGCTATAAGTTTAGAGGTTAAAAAAATGCTAAAACTAGGCGTAATTGAGGAATCCCAAAGTGGGTGGAACAGCCCTATAGTTTTAGTCCCAAAGCCAGACGGTACAACAAGGTTTTGTAATGACTACCGGAAACTAAACGCGGTGTCAAAATTTGATACTTATCCTATGCCCAGGGTGGATGAACTTGTAGAGAGACTGGGCAAAGCCCGATATCTCACAACCCTAGACCTAACAAAAGGGTACTGGCAGGTTCCCCTCACAGAAAGGGCAAAAGAAAAAACAGCCTTCTCAACCCCAGACGGCCTCTTTCAATATAAGGTGCTGCCTTTTGGCTTACATGGAGCTCCCGCCACATTCCAAAGAATGATGGATAAAATTTTAAAACCACATGTTCGGTACGCTGCCGCCTACCTGGATGATGTGGTAATCCATAGTGAAGATTGGCAGTCCCACCTTCCAAAGGTCCAAGCTGTGCTCGATGCAGTTCGGTCTGCTGGACTAACTGCTAACCCCGCTAAATGCACTATTGGTCTGGAGGAGGCCAAGTATCTGGGGTATTCTATTGGTAGAGGGTTACTCAAACCACAAACACTCAAAGTAGAGGCGATACAAAATTGGCCAAGGCCAGTCACAAAAAAACAATTAAGGACCTTTTTGGGGTTAATTGGCTACTATAGGAGGTTTATTCCCAATTTTGCAACTAAGGCAACCCCACTAACCGACCTCACAAAAGCAAGAGGACCGCTAATGGTAAAGTGGTCCCCCGAAGCCGAACAGGCCTTTAGAAGCCTGAAAGAAGCTCTCTGTGCCCAACCAGTGTTGGTCACACCTGACTTCTCCAAAGAGTTCGTAGTCCAAACCGACGCATCTGAGGTAGGGCTGGGGGCGGTACTCTCCCAGGAGTCTCAAGGGGAGGAGCACCCCATCCTTTATTTAAGTAGGAAACTAAATCCCCAGGAGAAAAATTACTCCATAGTCGAGAAAGAGTGTCTCGCAATAAAGTGGGCTGTAGAGACACTCAAGTATTATCTGTTGGGGAGAAAGTTCCGATTGGTCACAGATCATGCACCCCTTACCTGGATGTGTCAAAATAGGGAGAAGAACGCTAGGGTGACCAGGTGGTTCCTAAGCCTACAGCCCTTTAAATTTTCTGTGGAACACAGGTCGGGGCACAAACATGGCAATGCCGACGGGTTGTCAAGGATGCACTCCCTAATATCCATGGTCGCTCACCCCTCGAGGTCTGAGCTGGGGGGGAGGATATGTGACAGAAACCAGGGGTTGGTAATAAACTCCATATACAGGGCTCCCAGGATACTGAACAGTTTCTGTCCTGTCTAAGCTGAACAGGGCAGCCTCGTGGTACAGGCACTCCATTCCACAGTTTGTCTGCTGCCTGTTTTCTGTCACCTGTCATGCTGATTAGAGTTCAGGTATATAAGACCTGTTTCCTGTTTCCTCTGGGCCCCCCGCCCAAGAGCCTGGAAGGCTGCTGAACTGCAGAGGGGTGAGAAAGCCTCTTTCCCAAATCGCTTCATTCATTCTGTTAGTTTGTCTAAAGACTGCAAAGGTACTTATTTTGTTGGTGGAAGTGGACAAGCCACTTCCAACTCTGAGTCAGGGACATCTAAGTTTAAGTTATCGCTCAGACGAGCAGCTTTTTGTTTGGCTTTGTTTTCTGTTTAAACTGTGGCAGTCTCAGTGCCTGGGACTGAATAAACCAGGCATAGCCTGTTTAAAGGAACAGTACGTGACGTCTCATCATTTAACCTACCCTAAAAGACCGTGTTCTAACAGTCCCGGACAGACGGCGGAGCCCCGGAGTAAGCCGTTTGTCACAATATATATCGTTAAACAACAGTACTTTCTTTCTTGGTATTTAAACACATATTCTAGACATAAGGACTTAAGATATTTCATTGAAGCAAACACAAACTCTATATTAGTTTTAGATCATTTAGATATTTCTGGACTTCCAATCAGAGATGTTTAAAAACATGCTACAAGTGTTTTTTCATAGTACACAACTGATTTATTTAAAAAAAAAAACCACATGTACTGTAGGATATTGCTTGGTCTGCAGCTTTAAGAGGAGTTATCTCTCACTTGGGATTGGGTAAGTCACAAGCAGAATGTCACAAAGTCACACAAGGCAAAAACGATGCAGCGGGTGGCATTTTTTCTGACCACTTTGACATTTTATCATAGACCCTTTTTAAGTCTATTTATAGCAGATTAAAGCTGGGCTATTGCTAGAGTAATACAGTATACTGTAGCTGACAAACAACAACAGACTCATATAATTACGCTTTCAAGAAACAAACTGAAGTGTCTTTAGATAATGTGGTATAATTAGGAGGACGTATTTGTCAAGTGTTTAGTGAAAATGTTGCTATTTTTATATTACATAACTGTATTGTAAGTATTCCCTATCTTTCTATGCGTATAGCTAATTGTGTTTCTGTGTGCAGATTTGTATACAATATCTTTCACTTTGTCTAGTGGGATTATTTTTTATATATCTCATGTTCTGAAGCTTGAGTTACCTTTTTCTCTCTCTACTATTCTCTGCCATAATGAATAGGCGGAATTGATTATGTGTATGAAGTGTTTATCTGGTAGTTAGTAAGCGATCTCGGCCTCGATGTGTGTTGTTTACACTTCAGCGTCAGCGACTCGTGTTTCCCGGGCAGCGGAATGTATATTAGGGGCATCAAATCATTATTTTATATACCCGATGGAGGGAGACGGACCACCGAAAACGTGTGTTCTTTTCTTGTTTATGCCACCTCGGTAAAGGTTACATTAAAAGGATGAAAATGTGAAGATTTTCTGTGTGGCGTGGTTTCCGGCAGTGATTGTCCTAATGTGGTATTTAGGATATTAAAGCTGCAGTTCAAGCAATACCCTACATGTGTGTTACTTGTAGCATTTACAAAAAAAAAAATTTAAAGACATTTTTTATGTATTTTAATGTAGCAAGCATTTTTGTTTCTATAGAAACCAATTACAAAGTCACACCCCCTTCCTCTCCTGAGACAGGCTCTGGCTCTTGAGCCCTGCCCTCTCTCTAGCAGTGCACCAATTGTATCTAGTGCCTGCCTGGTCACATGATCTTCCTCACAGAACTTTGCATCTTGGGTAATCTTCTGCAGCCCTTACAGTGAATTAAATAACCCCCCCGATTCGGCCATCGATGACAGGAGAACGGATCGATCTGCAGCTTAGCTAATCACTTGTCAGTGGTCAGATTGTATTGATGCACTTATTGAATGGAAATGTAAAAAAAAAATGGAAAAAACGGCAGCTTGAGCTGCAGCTTTAATACGTGGCAGAAGGAGTAGTACAGCGGCAAGTGGATGAATCCTGTTTGAATTCCAGTGTCAGCTCCACTTGCCCGTGATCAAGTCCCTTTACTGTGCTCCAGGCATTAACACTTCCATTGGAATGTCTACAGTGCAAGGATGAGTGATGGGGTGCAGAAAAGCCGAATTGTAAACCAGGGAGACAACCTCTAGTTCAGGGGTGGCCAAGGCCAGTCCTCAAGAGCTACCAATAGGTCAGGTTTTCAGGATATCGCTGCTTCAGCACAGGTGGCTCAGTCAGTAGCGCAGTCTTCAACTTTGACTGCGCTACTGATTGAGCCACCTGTGCTGAAGCAGGGATATCCTGAAAACCTGACCTGTTGGCTACCCCTGCTCTAGTTGCATTGACAGATTCAGTGCGGGATTTTGTTACCCAGATAAAAACAACCAGTCCTTTTAGGATATTTCGCAGTTTCATTGGCAATGTTTTTGCAACATAACGCACCAATGAAGCCTGCTACTGTATATCTGGAATTTAATTTGTATTCTACTAAAACATAAATATTGAAGCTGTTATGTACTAGCGGTCTCCCACCTGTACAACTATGAATAATTACATTGGCCGTTATTAACACAGGGACATAACCTTGAGATTTATAACTTGCCTCATAATTAAAAAGCAATGTGATGTGTCAGATGAGCCCAGAATAGCATCAACACATTGTTCATCTCGGGTATATTTTTGCTCTCTGATCTAAAAGCTTTGAGGTGGAGGATTAAAGCATCATTCCTCACAGGACTTCAGTTGTTTTAATATATGCAGCATTTGGGTACCTTTAATGAAAGCAAATGACCAAAGCTGCCGATCAATCTGCTCTCCTGTGACCGATCAGTGAATATCCTGCTCGCTGGGTTCATGTAATGGCTGCTTCTGAAGCAATCCTTCAGTCAGTGTAACACAGCAGCTACAATATATCTTTATACTACTAAGAGCAACATTTGTCTATTGTTACAGCTTTCACCATAACCACAGTCTCCTGCTGGGAACACTGCCACATTTTCTTGTTTGTGATCATTTTTTGCCAACGCTCTTGCACTGCTGGGTTCAAGCAGAGGTGTGCCGGAGCCTGGTACTGCAACCAAAGGATGCTCAGTATATTAAAACTAATTTAAAATAGCATTAAGAGTTTCATTATTATTATTTTAATGCAGTAAGTACTTCTAATACTACACAACTGATGTATTTTAAATACCAATGATGTCTGCAATGCGTCTTTAATCCTTTTTATTGTAGGAGCAATCCAATGTAGGTCTTCTCTGTGCAAAGGAGTTAACAAGACTGGCATTTTGGGGTTGGCCTCCTCCCCATGGCAATTTAGTTGTTGATATCTGAAACTTTACACTAGACTAGATTATAGTTATTAACTTGGTATGTGACACTAATATTAGGTTCTAGGAACCGAGAGAACGGCTAGGCTTAGCATCTCCAATACGGCCCTTTTTTGGGGTGCCTGAACTGTTATTATGGTATACCCAAAAAAGGTTTCTAGTTTTTTAATTGTGGTGAGTCATATCTTCCCTTCCTTTTTTCAATCAATATGCGGTGAAGCCATATTCTCCTTGGGTTCGGGGGTTCAAGATGCCCTAGCAAGGAGAAGACAGCTACTGTGCATATTGAATAAAGGTAATGGTCTTCTTATATAACGACAGCATGGAGGTGGAGAGGAGACAGAGAGACAGCAAGGAGAGTTGAAGTCAGGGAGAGAGAGAGAGAGAGACAGCAAGGAGTGGAGGAGACAGAGAGAGACAGCAAGTAGAGGAGGAGACAGATGGATGAGGAGGAGGTAATGGAGAGCAGTGTGCACATGGGGCATAAGGGAGAGCAAAGACGGGAGGAGAGACAGTAAGGTGAGTGTCACAGGACTCTTTCATGGGATCATGCACCAGACAGGACACAGAGATCAAATAAACGGGTGTTTATTTCAGCCAGAGCCAACAGACACAACACAATATCACCAACAGAGCTATATTCACACCAAACAAGGAATACAGGGGACGTCCTCGGTCCTAGGTGCCTGATGCCATCAAAATGACTTACACAGTGCTGCTTCAAATCCTGTGGGGATCAGGCAAGTTTAAATCACATGCTTCAAAAAGGCACGCAGCCTCATCCTGGGTGTCTTTGGCACAACCTCAGAGAACACTATTTAGTCCATCTCCACGCCAGTCTAGGAATGATCTCTGGAACTGAGATCGGCTGCTCCTTTTCTAGGTTCCCGTCTCCATATGAATCATGGAGAAAGGGTGGCGACCAATCCCAGAGTGGATGCTCTGTGTGGGACCAATCACAGTGCGAGGGCTCGTCTGTGTTGGCTAATCCGGGCTGGGGGTGTGATGGGGAGACCGATGTAAGGAGAGCAGGAATTACAAACCAGCCAATGAGAACAGCGCCTCCCTGCCCATGTTCTAAATGCAGATTTGCCATCCCTTGATGAGATAAGCACCTCTCTGTCTGGGGAAGACAATGACTTCCAGATAGGAGGCCAGCCCATCCACACTCTCCATTGCCCTTGTGAAACCAGCTAAACCCAGATCCCTGGGCGTGTAGGCTGTGTAAGTGTATTACCAGCCTAAAATGCACAGGGAACAAAGAAATACATGTTGCATCAAGCACACTACAGTTTTACATGTAATAAGGTTTTTACCCATACATTATTATATATATATACATATATCTTTTTCCAGGTAAGGCCACAGAGGGATGGATTTACAGGGACATCCTGTACATCCATCCAGGCGGATAGGGGCAACAGCGGGGCTTAAGCTTTATTATAAGATTGCCCCTACCGTCACAGTGAGTAGGAGGAGGAAACAGAGAGACAGCAATGAGAGGAGGAAAGAGATGAGATGAGTAGGAGAGGAGGGAGTGTAGTGTGCACAGAGAGGAGGAGAAACATTAAGGCGGGGAGTGCAAAGGGAGGGGAGGAGTAGGGCATGATGGAGGAGAGAGTAAGGTGAGGAAAGGGGGACAAGAGACCAGCAAGGCATTACAAGGAGGGGTGACAACAAAGAGTAATGTTTAATTAATAGCCTTTAAGATCAGCTAGATCGGCGTATGGTACGCCGGGTACAGCTAGTTATATATTAAATTATTATGAAAACTTTTTGAAGGCTTAAACCATGAAATAATAGATGGACCATGCTTTGCATTGTATGTTTTTAGTTGTGAGTTTACAGAAAAATGTGTACATGTTATGTTTTGAGATATGTATGAGTAAATATTCAGATGCAACTAAGGCAAATATCTTATCTAACTTACCTATTACCCATAGTGAAATCAGTGCTGCAGTCCATACAATGTTTAATCAGTATAACTCACATGGATACATACATCTTCTTAACTGTCCATGTGTTGCCCTAACTGTAATATTGTAATAAATGTTACCATTTTATTTCAGAATGATTGTTCATTTTTAACTCCTCTATCTTTTGTTTACCTTTCAATTGCAAAAAGGTATGTCCTTTAAAGCAACAAAACGTGAAAAATCCTATGTTTAAAACAAAAAAATTCAGTTCTGTAGTATTAGATAACACTGTCTGTATTTTTTCTTTTACTCCTATTACCATTTTGAATGATTTTTTTTCAATGTACTGATCATCCTTTGGTTGCTATAGCAACCATTTAGAAAGTCATATTCACTTCCTCTTTTGAAACAGGCCTAGACACACACTTTTTTAAGTTCTGCCCTTTGGCAACAAAGTATCATAAACAGACTTGTTGTGTTCCAAACAACAGAATGTCTATTACTCTGAAAGCTGCAACAATAATGTGTTACACTTAGTAATCTAATGTTACATATCAACTGCAGCATTTCACGGACTGCAGCACAAAGTTAGAAGGCAGCCATTTCGTTAGGCACACAATCATGATTTTTACAGATTGATAACAAGAGCACCAAATGATTGCTAGCTTAGGTAAAAATGTAGAATGAATATGTAAAGCATATGACCATATATAATTCTACATTTTTACAGTATCATGCGCACACTCTCACTTCTTTGACAGTATAATTGTGTGCAATTTCAGTGGGTTTTTTTCTTATCTTAAAAGAAAATAAAAAAAGGAGGAATTAAGTATTTCTGCTTTAAAGGTTGTGACTTCGTTTTTAAATAGATCTTAGCTCTGTAATATTTCACCAAACCCCCTCGCATTGAAATGGAAGTAGACACTTCTGTTATAACGTCCTTTATCACTTTGTCATGGGAAAAAAACCCCCCATAAATAAAGAATAACTGAGATTGCACCCAATTATACTGTCAAGGAAGGGATCCTGTGCACATGATACTTTACTAAATTGCACAAACATTATTGCCACTCAGTTAAAAGGAGATGGTATGACAGAGAAGTGGAACAATGTAGCCAAGGTCAAATCGTGCAATAACAAGAGCAGCATGGTAACATAATAAGTCTGTCTGTTACCTATTGCCCTGAGATTCTTTTTAACCTGTGAGTGACATGTTGGATATTGACCTGACTCCAGTTTTGCTATCATTCTGGGGCCCAAATGCACTTTAGGTGTGATACTTTGGCTTAGTTGCATATATCTGCGCGGTATCTGTGTAACCAATTGTAACTCCCACTAAGGAACTAGTCTAAAGAGCTACCGCAGCAAATTTCGTGAAGGCTCAACTGGGATAGGTTTACATGAGCCAGCAATGTATTCGAGGCAGAAGAGGTGGTTGCACCAAAACAACATCTGGGTACCAAAGAACAAGAATTTTTAGTATTTGTACATTATTTTTTTAACTATTTGTGCTTCTGTACATATATTTGCAAACAGGGATAGCTTCAACTAGTCTTTTGCTGTATATTAAGATAACCTGATCTAAGGTGGCACATCAATTAGCCACCAAAAGGAATACATATGCTTCTGTTGAAGAGCCTGGCAATGACCAGATATCCTACCAGAGGAATCGTGTCTGTATGGGCGTCATCACATAGTCCTGTTTTGCAGAATCTGCCAGAATTGGATACTCATTGGTAACTAACCCTTTCACTGCCATTGCTTTTGCATTGTGCTGCAGTCCCCTCTGGATGTGAAGGATTGGACACGTGGGTGTGATTTTAGCTGGAATGATATCGAGAAGGTACAGTATGATGGAAATATTACAAGTCCCAGGTAACCCTTCTGAAGAAGCCTCTCTGAATGCATGTCATGTAGTTTCCCCAATGCTATACATGCCATAGATTGTTCCCATCAATCTCTACAATTTCTTCTATCAACCTCATAACCTTCCTGTCTGAGCAGTGGTTGGTAATCTCGCTGCCCCCTTTTATTTATAAGAATTCTCCTTTAAATTGGAAGAAGCATGAGAAATTAGAGGGATCAGCAAGGAGTGACGTGTGAGAACTTCAAAGCTTCGACAGTTTCTCCTCATCATTCATTCTAATTACTATTGTAGTCCTGTAGGGTTTGGTTTTAGGTCTCTCCCTCTCTGTAAAAGCATGTACATTAAAACCACTCTATGCTATTTTAATGTCAATGGCGATCTCGCACTTGGGAGACCAGATCACATTGTGGGTAAGGGGCTTGGCGATGGTGCTATACTGGGCACAAATTTGTAGTAATAGCCAGCCATCTCCAGAAATGCGAGTATGTGTTTTAGGTACAGGCTACTGCACTATGGTGGCTAACTTGGTCAGTTCGGACTCGGGCCTCTCACTCATTGTCCCAGGTAAATTACTTCAAACACACCGATCTGACATTTAGTGAGTTCAAGGGGGAGACCTGCCACCCTAATTCGGCCTAGTACCACTTCTACATACCCCAGGAACGTCCCATGTCCTGCTGTAGTCAGCTAGCGTATCTAAATAGGCCCAGGTGTACCCCTGCATTCTTTCAGCAAATGAGTGCCAGGTGATGGAAGGTAATCGGAGCATTCTTCATCCCAAAAATCATGACAGAAAATTTGTACAAGCCAATCGGAGTAATGAATGCCAACTTCTCCCGTGCCTCTCAGATCAATGGGGTCTGCCAATACCCTCTACTCAGATCCATAGTGGTCAGATAATTAGCCTCCACATGATCATCTAACAGGTAATTCATGCGTGGCATAGGATAGGCACCTCTAACGGGTTGAGTATTGAGTATGTAGAAAAAACAGGACTGAGCAGTACCATTTTATTTGGGGGAGGGATAAGACTACGGGCAATGTCCAGGGACGTTGCTGGCTGGTTCTGCCCAGCTTTTCTGTAAACAGGACGCGATATCTCCCTAAACAACTCTCTCACTTGTGCCCATTGGGGAACAGTGAGCTGTGTCCTGATACTCACAATATCTGCAGATCCTCCCTGGTGGGTCAAGGAGGTCTGGCAGACATGGCTAATCTGATCTCCCTGTTGTGGGCTACAAATGGCAATCACCACTGGATCACTCGCATAATATGCTTTTAACATTGATGTTGTACGTTCTCTGTCTAGTATGTAACCTCTCTCTTCATTACCGCAGACTAACCTCTACTGCTGAGGCGGGGGCCTGAGTTCTACTCCCCGTTATTGCTGTGTGTTCTCACTAGCTGAGCATGTGGCCAAAGGCCAGACAATAGGACACAACACCAGGCTATGAATAACCAAAAAAGTATTTACTGTATATCCAACCCTTATAACTACAGCTATATAAACATAATTGTGATCCTCTGTGAGAGGATCATATACATACAACCACAATAGTGGTAATGCACAATGCAGTTGTGTGTCAATGTCTCTCAGAGTCCCCATGACTCTGTGTTGCAAGGGGGACCCGATGTGTAGGTGCTAACATAAACATCGGAGCTCTTATAATCAGAGATACTGTTATAATCAGGCCTGTCTTTTCACAAAGACTTTGGTACCCTTGTCTGTAATCAAGATCCCCTCTCTGTTTACTCAAACTCATTTAGTCTGGTAGACTGCTGACCCACTTTCAGCTCCACTCGGGGAGTCTGCATGTTATCTAGTCAGTCAGATCCCCTGAGTTATACTCCTCAGGACCTGGTTATCAGGTTGCAGCAGCTCTTGGGGACAGGGGCTGTTCTATCCAGGGTCTCTCCAGGGTCTCTCCCTCTCCTCATTCTCCTCTCTCTCTCTCCCACTCCAGTTCCTGGTTCACTGATCTCTCAACCTTTCCACTCCTGTCCCCTCAGTGGCTGTCCTGTCAAGTGTCCGTATGTCAGCATCAGGTGCTTCTGGGAGTTGTAGTCCATCTTCTGCTGCTCTGTCATCGGCTTCTTCCCAGCAGTACACACCAGAGAGGAACACGGCTAGGGGACAGCATGTATAGATAGCTATACCCGCAGAAACATAATTTGTTTAAGACTTTGTGGATCTGGTTGAATAAAAGAAGCTCTCTCCCCCATGCTACTGCTGTTGTTGTGTCCTATCCCCCTGTTGAAAACGTTGATGTCCCCATCAATTTTATCAAAATATACATATATTAAAAATAACTACATGTAACATAACATTTCTAAACTAACAATTGATCCTCTTTATGCACCGATCAATATAGGAGCATGTGATGTCATATACTTACAATTCCCACCTAATGTACACCACCAGGTTCCATATTTCATGGGTTCACCTAGGCAACACATCATATGGGCCCCCATCTTGGCACTTCAGTGGACACCTCAGGGGAATCATACATTAACCGACACGGTGGCCTGGTCTCCCTTCTGGTTTGTGGAGGGTAAACCTGTGATTATTTATACTCTAACTGTTTTTTCCTTAGGCCCTGACTTTATGGCTTGCACTTGATCTACTCTGTCTGCAGTATGACTTTGTTCAAGACCGCTTGAGTTTTGGTAGTCTTCAATCTCCGGGGGAGTCAAGGGGATAAATTCCTCGGCCTCAGAGTCCAGTTCTCGGCTGGCAGCCCTTAATACATCTTGGGCCCATTCGTGCTGTGTGGAAGACGACCACATGGATGGCCCAGTGTCACTGAAGTCCATAATATTGGATGTGCCCTAACATTCCTTCATCCTCAAAGTCATAATTTTCCCTCCTAGCTAGAACATCGGGTGGCTTACCCAATCGACCTTGACTTCTAGTTAGTCTATCATTTTGCTAGGGTTTATCATGGGAGTATAGACAATATCACGGGGCGGGCATCTTACAAGTTATCCAATTGGTAGTAGATGTTTTTAAGTATGATTTAGTTACATACAGTAGTTACATACAGTAGTTACATAGTAGATGAGGTTGAAAATAAATTTGTCCATTAAGTTCAACCTATACTAAATTTAGATGACGAGATACTTTATCCTATGATAATTTATGCTATGTACTTACAGTATATTGATCCAGAGGAAGGCAAACATAAATCCCCTGTGAAATATCATTTAATGATATCTCATAAGGGAAAAAAATAAATTCCTTCCTGACTCCAAAAATTGGCAAACAGATTACTCTTTGGATCAACATCCTTTCTATGTTGACTTATTTGGTATATCCCTGTATACCTTTCCTTTCTAAAAAGATGTTCCTTTCTTCCATTCGTGCTGTGTGGAAGACGACCACATGGATGGCCCAGTGTCACTGAAGTCCATAATATTGGATGTGCCCTAACATTCCTTCATCCTCAAAGTCATAATTTTCCCTCCTAGTTAGAACATCGGGTGGCTTATCCAATCGACCTTGACTTCTAGTTAGTCTATCATTTTGCTAGGGTTTATCATGGGAGTATAGACAATATCACGGGGCGGGCATCTTACAAGTTATCCAATTGGTAGTAGATGTTTTCAAGTATGATTTAGTTACATACAGTAGTTACATACAGTAGTTACATAGTAGATGAGGTTGAAAATAAATTTGTCCATTAAGTTCAACCTATACTAAATTTAGATGACGAGATACTTTATCCTATGATACTTTATGCTATGTACTTACAGTATATTGATCCAGAGGAAGGCAAACATAAATCCCCTGTGAAATATCATTTAATGATATCTCATAAGGGAAAAAATAAATTCCTTCCTGACTCCAAAAATTGGCAAACAGATTACTCTTTGGATCAACATCCATTCTATGTTGACTTATTTGGTATATCCCTGTATACCTTTCCTTTCTAAAAAGATGTCCAACCTTTGGTTTTTTTTTAACAAATCCATCATATCTGTCATCACAGTCTCCATGGGTAATGAATTCCACATTTTAACTGCCCTATCTGTAAATAACCATATCTTTTGTTGCTGGTGTAACCTCCTTTTCTTCAATGTTAAGGTTTGACCCTGTGTCGTTTGTACTGCCCTTGGGATGAATAGTTATTTTGAAAGCTCCTTGTATTGTCCCCGAATATATTTGTACTCTATTTAGTTATCTATCCCCTTTTAGATGCCTCTTTTCTAATCTAAAGAATCTAATTTAGCTAGCCTCTCTTCATATATCAGATTATCCATCCCCTTTATTAATTTTATAGGTTTTCTCTGCAATTTCTCTAGTTCCATAATATCTTTTCTAAGGAGTGGTGCCTAAAATTGTACTCCATATTCAAGGTGTGGTCTTACTAATGCTTTATAATGGGGCATAATTATGTTTACTTCACCATCCATTCCCCATTTAATGCAAGATAAGATCTTGTTTGCCTTTTCAGCTACTGAATGACTTTGGGCAATACTCCAAGCTTGCTGTCTACAAGCACTCCTAAATACTTCTCCATCAAGGATTCTCCTGATTTATCCCCATTTAATTTGTAAATTGGCTGTATATTCTTATTTCCCAAATGCATAACCTTAGATTTATCTGAATATAACCTCATCTGCCACAGGAACCCATAGATGAGATCTTTCTCATCGAAGTGGACAAAGCTGCTGTAGAAAAGCTGGGGATGAGGATTTGCCTGGTTGCTGTGGCTGACTCTGGGGGGGAGGGTGCGGGTCGGCATGAGTGGTCGCCTGTGTTGTCAGATATTCGAGGGCCACCAGTTGGAGCTCCGGCATTGGAGACATTATGGGTAAGCTCGTTTTGGCAACTCCCAGAACCTAGCAATCTAGGAGCCCCCATAGAATCACGTTTCTGGTGAGTTGTTTTGTACCATGTTGCTCCCTGTTGGCACAGGATAAAATAAACATTGTTTTATTTAATCCTACATTATTTCTGGTACTTCGATCCCTGTGTATTCGTCTGGTCTCCCGTGACATTTTTTTTTCTAGTTACGTAGTTACATTGCTACATAGTAGATAAGGTTGAACAAATACACATGTCCATCAAGTTCAACCTATGCTAAATTTAGATGAAAGATACTTTATCATATATCCGTACTTACAGTATATTGATCCAGGGGAAGGAAAACAAAAAAATCCCAGTGAAATATCTAATGATATCACATTAAGGGAAAAATAAATTCCTTCCTGACTCCATAAATTGGCAAACAGATTACTCCCTGGATCAACATCCTTTCCATGTTTACTTATTTGGTAAATCCCTGTATACCTTTCCTTTCTAAAAAGATGTCCAACCTTTTTTTGAACATATCTATTGTATCTGCCATCACAGTCTCCATGGGTACTGAATTCCACATTTTAACTGCCCTTACTGTAAATAATCCTTTCCTTTGTTGCTGGTGAAATCTTCTTTCCTTCAATCTTAAGGGATGGCCCTGTGTCGTTTGTACTACATTTTGGGATGAATAGCTCTCTGTAAAGCTCCTTGTATTGTTCCCGGATATATGTGTACATATAGTTATTTTATCCCCTCTTTGATGCCTTTTTCCTAATGTAAACAAATCTAATTTAGCTAGCCTTTCCCCATAAATCATATTTTCCATCCCCTTTATTAATTTGGTGGCTTTTTTCTGCACCTTTTCTAGTTTCATAATTCTTTTTTTAACAGAGTGGTACCCAAAATCGTACTCCATATTCAATCGTACTCCATATTTAGGTATTACTAATGCTTTATAGAGGGGCAACATTACGCTTACCTCCCTTCCAGCCATACCTCGTTTAATGCAAGATAAGATCTTGTTTGCCTTTGCAGCTTCTGCATGACATTGGGCACTATTGCTAAGCCTGACATTTACAAGCACTCCTAAATCCTTCTCCATCAAGAATTCTCCTAATTTGTCCCCATTTAATTTGTAAATCACATGTTTATTTTTGTTTCCCAAATGCATAACCTTATATGTATCTGTATTAAACCTCATCTGCCATTTACCTGCCAAAGTTTCCAGTCTCTCCAAGTCCTTCTGGAGAGAAATTACATCCTGCTCTGATTATACTACCTTACACAATTTAGTGTCATCAGCAAAGAAGGAGACTTTGCTCTCTATGCCAACCTCAAGTTAAAAGCAGGGGTCCCAGTACCGATCCTTGAGGTACTCCACACAACTTTAGCCTTTAGCGTTCGTGCAGGCCTGATAGTTTCGTGCTAGCCTTTGTGCTGGCCTAATATTCCTGGGTTCTAAATAAGGACTCTGTCTCCCACATACAGTTCTTGGCCCTGTACGTGTTTGTCATAGCGTCCTTTGTCCCCCATTTGATGTAAGGTTATGCATTTGGGATGCAAGAATAAAAAGGCAACTTACAAATTAAATGGAGATATATTGGGGAATCCTTGATGGAGAAGGATTTAGGAGTGCTTGTAGACAGCAGGCTTAGCAATAGTTCCCAAAGTCATGCAGTAGCTGCAAAGGCAAACAAGATCTTATCTTGCATTAAACGGGCAATGGGTGGAAGGGAAGTAAACATAATTATGCCCCTTTACAAAGCATTAGTAAGACCACACCTTGAATATGGAGTACAATTTTGGGCACCAATCCTAAGAAAATACATTATCGAACTAGAGAGAGTGAAGAGAACAGCCACCAAATTAATAAAGGTAATGGACAATCTAAATTATGAGGAGAGGCTAGCTAAATTAGATTTATTTACATCAGAAAAGAGGCATCTAAGAGGGGATATGATAACTATATACAAATATATTTGGGGACAGTACAAGGAGCTTTCAAAAGAACTATTCATCCCACGGGCAGTACAAAATACTCGGGGCCATCCCATAAGGTTGGAGGAAAGGAGATTTCACCAGCAACAAAGGAAAGGGTTCTTTACAGTAAGGGCAGTTAAAATGTGGAATTCATTACCCATGGAGACTGTGATGGCAGATACAATAGATTTGTTCAAAAAAAGGTTGGACATCTTTTTAGATGGGAAAGGTATACAGGGATATACCAAATAAGTATACATGGGAAGGATGTTGATCCAGGGATTAATCCGATTGCCAATTCTTGGAGTCAGGAAGGAATTTATTTTTCCCCTTATGAGATATCATTGGATGATATGACTTTTTTTTTAGCCTTCCTCTGGATCAATAAGTAAGTATAGATATAGGATAAAGTATCTGTTGTCTAAATTTAGGATAGGTTTAACTTGATGGACCTACGTCTTTTTTCAACCTCATCTACTATGTAACTATGCAACTATGATGGTAGATGTGTCAGTAGTGAGTTTATAGGCTTCATGCAGTTGTTCATAAATCTTTGTATGTACTGCATATATGTTGTGGATGATGTACTATCTGAGGACACACCAAAGCACAGGTAAACTGGCAGTCTAGCCTCAAGACCAAACATACGATAATATGGGGAGTACCATGCGGTTTCATTACAGATATAATTGTATGCATACACTAGGTGGTGTACATGTTGGCTTCATTTTCCTTTGTCTCTGGTATCTAAAGTTTCCATGATACTGAGCAGAGTTCTATTGACCCTCAGAGTTCTAAGCTGTGTAAAACCCTTGTCCTGGATTTTCTGATACCTCATAACTAGGGTGGCCATAATTTTCCTGGGACAAAGCGGTACAAATTTTGCGCATGCGTGAACGGTGAGGCTGAGCTCCCATGTGCAAACAGCTAGGCTCATGCGCATGCGTGATCAGTGCTTGCCGGCAATGCATGTGCAACGGGTGCTTGCCTGCCGCTCTTATGCATGCACAATGGATTACTGGCTGGGCATGTGCGATGGGTACTTGCCAGCAATTGCGCATGCACAGCCAGCAATTGCCGAAAAAAACGGGACAGTCGTGAACTGGGACAAAGTCCAAAAAAAAGGACTGACCCAGCTTAACAGTTTGGTCACCCTACAAGTAACGTCAGTAATTCTTTGATAAGGCGACTTTCAAAGTCTCTTTCTTGGTCAGAATGAATTCTCGCCAATTGCTCACTGATCCATGGTCGACTTGAGCATACCTAGTGAAATAGTTGGTAATCACCTAGATATTGCTATAGTTTTTATTATCTGGCTCCAGCGACAAGAAGTCCATGCAATAACTAGACTATGATTTAATAAACCAAAGTTTACTTAGCAGGAGCGAACAATGAACCACACAATACAACAAGCACAGAAATACTTAACCAAATACGGGAAATGCTTCCAGCTGGTCCAGGGAATGAATTCCTTCCACGTTGGTTGCTGGTGAAGCACCAGCCTGGTAAGAACATTTTCAGGGGGCCGCCTTGGGAGTGGACAGATATACTGCTGGAACATCCGGCAGCAGCCACACTGGTCATGGTTCTGCTGTTACATTTTGCCAGGCACTGCATTGTACTGGGAAATTGTGTGGCTTGTTGGCAGAGGGTCATGGCTGAGGAGCAGAGTTTGAAATGCTCAGAGCTGGTCAAGGATCTTAACTCCTTCCATAATGGTCGCTGGAACAGGGTGGTGAAGCAGCAGAGTCTGAGAACTCTTTCAGGGGTTCTGCCTTGAGAGTGGCCAGATGTATTGCTGGAAGAGTCCTCACTCAGCTACACTTTCCCTTTCTGATCTGCACTACACTATTGTAATCTCTAGGCTAGAATTCCAGTTACATACAGTACCTCTCAGAAATTTGCTCCAGTGTCTTTTTTTTATTAACATTTAAAAAAAATTTTTAAACGGGATTGAAGCAGGGGGTCTCTGGAGCTGAACCCCGTTAAATTCAGCTCCAGAAACCCTCTGTTTTATGATACTTACCTCCATAGGGGGAGCTGATACCTGCTTCGGCTAAGCTTGCTGGGTTTTAAAGTTTAAAGCTCTCATGTCACGCAGGCCAATATCGAACCTGATGACATCACGGCTTCCTATTGGCCCGCAGGGAGTGGGAGCTTTGAAAAGCCACCATAATACAAACCCTTGCACCCGAACAGAAGGGCTACCACCTACGGAGGTAAGTATCTCAGTAAGCAGGGGCCCCGGAGCAGAAATGAAAGGGGTTCAGCTACAGAGACCCCCTGCTTTAATCCTGTTAATGAAAAGTTTAAAAAAAGGCGCTTGGATTGCTGCTGCAACACCACAATATCTGCTTAATAAAAACGAAAGGGTTATGTGGGAGTATAATAGTATTATTACTACTAGAATATTTGTTTCCGATGTTCAAGATGTCATCCAGCCAAAGAATAACATGACTCCATTCTATTGCCCCTCTTTCCCCACAGTCAGTTGGATTTTATTTCCATTGCATTCCCCTAATGTGGTCTGAGGGCGATGGAAAATGAAGACGCTGCTTTGGGAGCTATATTTTAGAAGCCCAGATGAAACGCTCATTCTATTTTTAGAAGATAACAATCCTAAAGGCTATTTGTAGACAGGTAGGGAGCTATTTATTAGAGATTTCCAGGTGCACAGCAAAAAATTAGCAACATGATATCTTCTTATGGAAAATAACGACCCCACTATTGCATAATTTTTTAACCAATTACATTTGAATGCACTGCCCCTTTAGTCTACCAGCTTAACCCCTTTGCTTCCCATTTTTCTAGTAATTATTCAATGTAATATCATCTTCCTTAAGTAAATATGATCAGCCTTTCAGCAATAATATGAGAGTGGGCGTAGTGATGGAATTGGTTGGTGGGAAACACGAGAAGTTTTGTATTGAACGTGTTAAGTTTGAGATATCTGTTGGGCGTCGCATAGAAAATAGCAGAAATACTTTGTGACCTGATTTTGGAGGGAGGGGAAGAGATATTGAGAAAACAGATAGGGTGCAGTGAAAAAGCAAGGGTAACTTGAGAGTGTAATGTTGGACACACTTGTTAAGATTCTGAAAAGTCGGAAGCCTCTGAACCCCGTTTATATGAACTGAGTACAGGACATTTAAGAAGAAGTGTCACAGTATATTGAAAAAGTTGTAGCAAATAAGCCATTACTTAGCTCTAAGGTTAACCTGGAACGACAGTAAGTCCCATGAGTATAATGGATATGATAAATTTGATTCTCTCTGCCGTCCTCGCCCTTCTAACCCCAGACCCTGGCTAAATTCCCACACACGCATGCTGCGTTCCTCCACTCGTTCCTCTGAACGCCTCTGGAGGAAATCTCATACGCTCGCAGACTTCATTCACTACAAATTTATGCTATCCTGTTTCAACTCTGCCCTCTCTCAGGCTAAACAAACCTACTTTTCATCACTAATCAACACACACAAGTCGAACCCACGCCGTCTCTTTTCTGTCTTTGACTCTCTACTCAGACCACCCTCAGCTGCCTCCTCTTCTTCCTCCATCTCACCTCAGGACTTTGCTGACTTTTTTAAGGAAAAGGAGGAATCCATACAGCAGAACATCCCATCTGATGCCTCTTCCCATCCCACAATGCTTCCCAACTCGCCTCCTGCCTTTCTTGACTCTTTTTCCGCTATCTCGGAGGAGGATGTGTCACTGCTGATCTCCTCTTCTCCCTCTACCACTTGCCCTCTTGATCCCATTCCCTCCCATCTCCTAAAACCTCTTGCTCCTTCTATAATCCCTATGCTCACACAGATCTTTAACTCTTCCTTCTACTCTGGTACCTTTCCATCGTCCTTCAAGCATGCAACCGTTATACCATTACTCAAAAACAGCAAGCTTGACCCTACATGTCCTTTTAACTATCGACCTGTCTCCCTCCTGCCTTTTGCCTCCAAACTCCTTGAACATCTTGTATTCTCTCGATTGCATCACTTTCTCAACACTTATTCTCTCCTAGACCCTCTACAATCTGGCTTCCGCACTGCTCACTCTACTGAAATAGCCCTCACTAAAATAACTGACGACCTCCATGCTGCCAAAGACAGAGGTCATTACACTCTGCTCATATTACTCGACCTCTCTGCAGCATTCGACACCGTGGACCACCCTCTTCTCCTTCACATTCTCCATACTCTTGGTATTCGGAATAAAGCTTTATCCTGGATCTCCTCTTACCTCTCCCATCGTACTTTCAATGTCTCTTTTGCCAACACCTCCTCCTCCTCCTCCTCTATTGATCTCTCTGTGGGGGTACCCCAGGGCTCTGTCCTGGAACCCCTTCTCTTTTCTCTTTACACACTCTCTCTAGGTGACCTAATCACATCTTTTGGGTTTAAATATCACCTCTATGCTGACGACACACAAATTTACCTTTCAACCCCTGACCTTACACCTGCTATACAGACCAAAGTTTCTGAATGCCTCTCTGGAATATCATCCTGGATGGCCATCCGCCGACTGAAACTTAACATGGCAAAAACAGAGCTCCTTATACTTCCTCCCAAACCTAGCCCTACCACCTCCTTCCACATTGCTATTGGAAATACGATCATTCACCCAGTAGCCCAAGTACGCTGCCTAGGGGTTACACTTGATTCCTCTCTCTCATTCTCCTCTCATATTCAAAACGTTTCTAAAACTTGTCGCTTTTTCCTCCGCAATATCACAAAGATACGCCCTTTCCTCTGTTACTCAACTGCTAAAACTCTGACTCAGGCCCTCATTCTCTCACGTCTCGATTACTGCAACCTCCTGCTGTCCGGCCTCCCTGCCTCTCACCTGTCTCCCCTACAATCTATCCTAAACGCTGCTGCCAGAATCACTCTACTCTTTCCTAAATCTGTTTCCGCATCTCCCCTCCTGAAATCCCTCTCCTGGCTTCCGATGAAATCCCGTATCTCACACTCAATTCTCCTGCTCACTTTTAAAGCTTTACATTCTTCTGCCCCTCCTTACATCTCAGCCCTAATTTCTCGCTATGCACCATCCCGACTCTTGCGTTCTTCTCAAGGATGTCTTCTTTCTACCCCCTTTGTATCTAAAGCTCTCTCCCGCCTTAAACCTTTCTCACTTTCTGCCCCACACCCCTGGAATGCCCTTCCCCTCAATACCCGACTAGCCCCCTCGCTATCCACCTTTAAGACTCACCTTAAGACAAATCTGCTTAAAGAAGCATTTTAATAGCACTGGATAATTGTGGACACATGATACATAAAGCTTGGCCCCCTGCAGACGCACTTACTAGTATTCCCTCCTACTGTCTCTGTACGTTCTCCCTACCTACCAATTAGATTGTAAGCTCCTCGGAGCAGGGACTCCTTCCTTAATGTTACTTTTACAGTATGTCTGTAGCACTTATTCCCATGATCTGTTATTTATATTATTTGTTATTTATATGTGTAACGGGTATTCCACCCCACCCAATCTCATATATAGTGTGGGTGAGTAGAACATGTGGTGTTACCGGTGTGGTGCGTATATCTGCAGGCTCACAGGAGGTCTGAGCCTCCGCTAATGAGAGCCTGGGGTGAATCCTCTGGAACGGATCTTCTTTCAGCGCCTCCACCTATGTAGGATTCTATGGAAGTGTAGAATGACCCTACATAGGAACCCAATCAGAAACCACACACACAGTGATTATATAATAACTAAGGACTTTACTTATGAACATAGAACATACGTGCATACTACATTAGTAACCTGTGTCCCTCTCTAGAGGAAACACCTATTGCGTCGCGCAGGACGCTTCCCAAATATCAGTGAACCCACCCATTGTCCAAAACCCCACCCAATGTCCCACACTCCCGCAGAGAGGCAATGGGTGACTGCGCAGTCACAGTTAGCTAAGGGCCCGGTGGTGCACTTATATATTGATACCTTCCGAGCACTCCAGTACTCGGGTCGGCAACGATCTTCTCAAAGGGTCAATCGACGAGGACTCCTCCAACCGAACTCCTGCACTTGTGGACCGCTAGGGCGGTCCCCTCGGGAACACAGTCTCTGTGGACCCCAACGTGGGTCCAACTGCTTTCCGGGAACAGCAACCGCCGCTCTTTCCCTATCTATTTACAGAGCACTAACTTGACAGGAACCCTAACCTAGGGCCTGTCCCTGTTGTACCGCAACCTGAGGTGACTTGGAGAAAACTCCTAGGGCCTGCGGGGGTTAATAACCTACCCCCCTCCCCTACTACCCCAAGTCCAGAAACCTCACTAACCACTAGCTAACTCACTAATCCTAACGCGCCTGCAGCCGACACACAGCTCTCACAGTCAGCCTGCAGACAGTAACACACGCTGCACACACACTGCACTCATTACATGCAGCGTCAACATGCAACACTCATACACCGCAGCCTGGAACCCCAGCAATAACCCACTGCACACACTCAGCATCCGCTGTACACCCGGTGCCTATTTGTCAGTGCTCACAGCACTACCCGCTGTGGCACTGCCAAACCTGCACCCAACACACACCTAAGGGTGACCTTCCCTATCTAAGGCCGTCCCTTATAAATTACCCACTAACCTGGTGGGGAGTTGGGGCCTACCTGGAGTGTGGGTACCTATCTGGATGCAGGAGCTGCACTCACTCCCTGCATCCTTCCTTCCCCTTCTGCTCCGCTGCTCCAACTGACTCATGCAAAGCCCGGGAAATGTATCTCTTTTCCCGGGCTGAGCTTCCTCCAGCCCTATTGGCCACTATCAGGCACCTGGTGCCTGTCTCCCTATGCCTCCTGGGAATTGTAGTTCCCAGGGGGCTGCTATACCATTGGGGCCGCGTGCGCGCTTCTCCCGCGCATGCGCGAATGCCTAATGGCCGCCTCAAGTTCTCCTGCTCTGTCCCTGCCTTCCCGACTAGCCCTGCGCATGTGCGAGTCTGTCGGGCCGCCGGGGACCTACTGCGCATGCGCAACTTGAAGCGCAATGGCGGCGCCCTTACAACCCGGCTCCGAGAGCGCCGGGAGCCCTGTAACGCGCGTGCGGCCTTGGCAACCCCCGAGCCAGGACCTGACCTCCCTCACCCGCGCGATTGGCTCGCGGGGCCGCCTTGGGACTCGGCGGTACCCGCGGTCACCCACCAGGGGAGGGGGGTGCTGACAGCCATAGGAGACCTGGCTACACTCTCCCCCTGGTGAAAAACCCAACGCCCTCGCTTGGGGAACGACATCAATTGGCCTAAGTATACACAATAACAATTTGCATCGCATAAACGGTACACTTAGCAAGTTAACTTTACACCACAGGGTACAAGACAGATCACATTCAATAATACCCGAGACTGGCCGAGACCATTTGTGGGGTGCCCCTAACTGATCAGATGGGGGTACCTCACTTTTGCGTCCGTGAGCCTCCCCGGGGTGAATCTCTCGGAGAGCACACTCTGGCGTAATAGTCACTGGTTCAGTGCTACTTCCTCCCCCTGGTGGAAGGAAGAGTACAATGTCTCTGAAGCAGACCTTTACCTGGTCACCCGCGGCAGGGATGCGGTAGACCAGGAGGCCAGGACCTTTTCCACGGTCCACTACTTGGCGAATGGCACGCTCCTTTTTGGGCTTAAAGGAGGCCAGTCTCCCTGGATCTTCCTTTACACAGTCCTTGTCCCTACGGACTTGCGAGGCTTCCACTGAGAAGCGAGCACTGGACAATGTCTCGGTTTCACCTGGCAGGGGGGAAAGAGTAGACACCTTACCCCTGCGGTGATTCACGGTGGCCAACAGGTCCTCGGGGACGCTGTCAGTTCCCACCTTGGTGGTATCGGGACCTGTCCCCAACTCTTCTGGGACAGTCCACTCACTGACTCGAACTTCGGGAGCTTTGGAGTCCTGGGACCACTTGTGTCGGAGCGCACGGGCTCACACTCCGCTCAGGAACCGTAGCTTTGGCCTTCTTCACGGCCCCCCCCATCGGAGTCTGTGGGGAACAAGGGGGTTCCTTACCACTCGGCTGGCTGACGATGGGCTTCCCTTCTTCCGGAAGGATCGGCAGTAGACACTGGTTCACTCTCTTCTCTGGACAGCTACCTTCTAATGAGGACACCTCCACCAGGACGCGATGCAGAGGGGAGCCCTTCGCCTGGGCGACCAGACTTAAGGAGCCATCGTGCTCCGCGGTCACCTGGAGGCTCACCCCCAACACCCCTGGGGCAGTCGACTCACCCTTGTCGTCTGTAGGTACTAGTCCAAAAGCCTAGGACCGATGGTACCTCTGTAGTAGGTCGGACTGACCATTGTAGGGCACACGGGCCCACAGCAGGGTCCGCAACATCGGGATACACCTCTTCCAGGGTACACGGACCCACAGCAGACTCTGTATCCTCTGCATCACCGCTGGGGTGGTTCGCCGGTAGGCGCATCGCCACCGATGGGACTTCCACCTTTTCCCCGGAAGATATCATGATCGAATCCTCCGCAAGGTAGTCACCAGATTCTCCTGAAATGCAGCCAGTGGTTGTGGGTACAAAGCTGGCGTGCTCCGGTACCTCCACTGCAGTCGCGCTCTTCTCCGCCACGGGTTCACTTGGCTCCTTAGCTGGCTCTGTAGGCTGGGGTACAATAGGTATCAAGAAAATTGCACCGCAGCAATCACATCTAGGTTCCCACGCCAGTGCTCCCCTAGAACAGTCACAGGTGGGGCTAAAGCATTGTGTACACGGCTCCCCATCCACCTCGGTGGTCTTGAAGTCTAAGGGTAACTGGGACAAGTCTGCTCCCTCGTCATAGGCTTCTTGCAAGCAGGGGCACAGTAGCATAAGGAGATCTATTCCTGGCGCTCGCCAGGGCACATACACATTAGGGTGTATCCCCTGACAGTCTAACTCATCCTCATGCATCATCTCATCCTCAGAGATCAGAGTGTCTATTACAGCGTCCACGTATGGTTGAAGATAACCGTGCTTGCTCCCCCTGGTGGAATCTGAAGGAAGGGCACTTTCTACTGGGGAGTGGTTTTGGCTCTGCTCTGAGTCACTCACATCACAGGGGAGGGGCTCTGATTTTCGCGCCAAACCCGGACAGAATGTTGCGACATCTTTCTGTGCAGGCTTGCAGTCAGCAGCACGTGCGCTCTCCTGATTTGTCGGGAGACGCCATTTTGCTGGGTCGGCATAGACTAGGGGGTACCCTTCTGAGGGGCCCCCGGGCATGAACAGTGCGGACGGTGCCTCTGCCAGGCATATATCCTCAGTGTGAGTTACAACAAACAGAATGGTTTTCCATGTGGACGTGGGATCTTGTTCCTCCTCTAAGACACATGTCCACGGCCACCCAGGAATTTTACACATATACTCCCGGACTTTAACCGTGGGTATAAGAGCGGGAATGCCTCCTACCGCCACTACCTGGCCAGGTTCCATATACTGCCTCAAAGCCCAGGCAAGGACCTCGTCTCCGGACTTCACAAACATGGCGACAAAAATAGGAACGGGACAATTTGGAAAAAGAATGGACAGGGCACCCCAGGTGGTCTCTCAGCAGCGCCTCCAAATGTAACGGGTATTCCACCCCACCCAATCTCATATATAGTGTGGGTGAGTAGAACATGTGGTGTTACCGGTGTGGTGCGTATACCTGCAGGCTCACAGGAGGTCTGAGCCTCCGCTAATGAGAGCCTGGAGTGAATCCTCTGGAACGGATCTTCTTTCAGCGCCTCCACCTATGTAGGATTCTATGGAAGTGTAGAATGACCCTACATAGGAACCCAATCAGAAACCACACACACAGTGATTATATAATAACTAAGGACTTTACTTATGAACATAGGACGTACGTGCATACCAAATTAGTAACCTGTGTCCCTCTCTAGAGGAAACACCTATTGCGTCGCGCAGGACGCTTCCCAAACATCAGTGAACCCACCCATTGTTCAACACCCCACCCAATGTCCCACACTCCCGCAGAGAGGCAATGGGTGACTGCGCAGTCACAGTTAGCTAAGGGCCCGGTGGTGCACTTATATATTGATACCTTCCGAGCACTCCAGTACTCGGGTCGGCAACGATCTTCTCAAAGGGTCAATCGACGAGGACTCCTCCAACCGAACTCCTGCACTTGTGGACCGCTAGGGCGGTCCCCTCGGGAACACAGTCTCTGTGGACCCCAACGTGGGTCCAACTGCTTTCCGGGAACAGCAACCGCCGCTCTTTCCCTATCTATTTACAGAGCACTAACTTGACAGGAACCCTAACCTAGGGCCTGTCCCTGTTGTACCGCAACCTGAGGTGACTTGGAGAAAACTCCTAGGGCCTGCGGGGGTTAATAACCTACCCCCCTCCCCTACTACCCCAAGTCCAGAAACCTCACTAACCACTAGCTAACTCACTAATCCTAACGCGCCTGCAGCCGACACACAGCTCTCACAGTCAGCCTGCAGACAGTAACACACGCTGCACACACACTGCACTCATTACATGCAGCGTCAAC
Source organism: Ascaphus truei (assembly GCF_040206685.1). Taxonomy (NCBI): domain Eukaryota; kingdom Metazoa; phylum Chordata; class Amphibia; order Anura; family Ascaphidae; genus Ascaphus; species Ascaphus truei. Next base: position 25,634,711 of record NC_134486.1, read on the forward strand.
ATGCAACACTCATACACCGCAGCCTGGAACCCCAGCAATAACCCACTGCACACACTCAGCATCCGCTGTACACCCGGTGCCTATTTGTCAGTGCTCACAGCACTACCCGCTGTGGCACTGCCAAACCTGCACCCAACACACACCTAAGGGTGACCTTCCCTATCTAAGGCCGTCCCTTATAAATTACCCACTAACCTGGTGGGGAGTTGGGGCCTACCTGGAGTGTGGGTACCTATCTGGATGCAGGAGCTGCACTCACTCCCTGCATCCTTCCTTCCCCTTCTGCTCCGCTGCTCCAACTGACTCATGCAAAGCCCGGGAAATATATCTCTTTTCCCGGGCTGAGCTTCCTCCAGCCCTATTGGCCACTATCAGGCACCTGGTGCCTGTCTCCCTATGCCTCCTGGGAATTGTAGTTCCCAGGGGGCTGCTATACCATTGGGGCCGCGTGCACGCTTCTCCCGCGCATGCGCGAACGCCTAATGGCCGCCTCAAGTTCTCCTGCTCTGTCCCTGCCTTCCCGGCTAGCCCTGCGCATGCGCGAGTCTGTCGGGCCGCCGGGGACCTACTGCGCATGCGCAACTTGAAGCGCAATGGCGGCGCCCTTACAACCCGGCTCCGAGAGCGCCGGGAGCCCTGTAACTCGCGTGCGGCCTTGGCAACCGGCCGCACGCGTCCCCGGCAACCCCCGAGCCGGGACCTGACCTCCCTCACCCGCGCGATTGGCTCGCGGGGCCGTCTTGGGACTCGGCGGTACCCGCGGTCACCCACCAGGGGAGGGGGGTGCTGACAGCCAGAGGAGACCTGGCTACACATGATATGTATTACTACTGTGAAGCGCTATGTACATTTATGGCGCTATATAAATAAAGACATACAATACAATACAATTGTAGTTTCAACAACAGCTATGATTTGCAGGTGGGTAAATATTGTAATTGACAGGTGAAATCCAATGTGGGTAAAGTGGGAGATTAGAATAAACAGAGAGAGATGTAGGGATGAGATATGTATGGGTATTCTGTCTCTTAGCTTCAACTAACTTGGTGGGGAGTATGCACAACAGACGAAAATGTAGAATTACCTCTGAAGCCCCCTCTCCGAGTATAGTGTTGATCTTGGCTTCCCGTCTCATCCGTTGTCGCGGTGCGGAGAATGGTGGCTCTGTGTAAGGCATTGTCTCCCCCACGTAGAGTAAACACGAGTCCTGTGTGATGTACACCTGCTGCACATCACACCAATCCAAGCGCAAAAGTTCAACGTAGGATTAGCTGGACGCAAAAAATATACGAAGGCACTCCACAACTGATGACATTTTTTTTTTAATTAAACTTCATAAAAACAAATGGACATACTACAACAAAACAGGGGGATAACACTCCCACGCATTTCACGCTTCTACAGCGCTTTCTCAAGGAGTATCTCCTTGAGAAAGCGCTGTAGAAACGTGAAACGCGTGGGAGTGCTACCCCCCTGTTTTGTTGTAGTATGTCCATTTGTTTTTATGTAATTTAATAACTTTTTTTTAATTTTTCATCATCCCGGTGAGTTGTGGAGTGCCTTCGTATATTTTTTGCGTCCAGACCATCCTACGTTGATCTTTTATATTGAAAAAGGGCTTAGGGGAGAATAGAATTGTGTGGCCTATTAATACTCAGGATTCACTGTAGAAAAAATGCCTTGTTCAGATGGCATCTCAAACTGATATTTGATGGTGTTGACCACTTAAGAGTCTTCATGAATGGAATGCTTGTTCTTTTATGATTTAAAACCATGGCAAAAGAAGGTGTAATACAAGTCATCAATTTACTTTTACAATAAACTGGGTAGTTAATGGAATTGGGTGTGTGGATTTTGAAGAAGCCACCATATGATAGTGCTGCATGAGAGGCAGTGTCAGAGGGAGTAAGTCATGTCTATGTGATAGCTAGAAAGTTAAGGGAACTTGCTATGAAGCTGTTGTGGATTGCTGTGAGTTGTTGCATAGGCCATGGATTCCAGAGGGAGCAGGGAAACGGGAAGGAAGGGAAAGGGGAATATGAATGAGGTTGGAAGGATTGGAAGTGCAGGGAGAGGAGAAGTTATGGGGATGGGAATATGAGTTGGACCAGGATTAGGGGAGATATCACCCCCGAAGCTGGAGAAGGAAAAGCAAAAAGAGTGTGTGATAGTATTTATTTTTTCTTTTAGAAAGGAAAGGATGAGAAGTAAGAAAGAGGTGCAGGTCCTTGTGGACTGAGGGGGGTTGGTTGCAATAGGGAAGAAGAGATTGGCAAATAAAAAAGTGTGGGGAGCAGATTGGAGTTTAGGTGAGGCGATAATGAAACTGATATAAAGCAGACACAAAGAAGAGAGAGAAGAAGGAAATTAGTGGAGAGATGGGTGAGGAAACTGCAACTATTGCTTCTACAGCATAAACAATGAACCAGATTCAGTTTTGGAGGACCACAAGCAGAAGGAAATGACCACAAACGGCAAACACCTGTTGGCTACCCATCGATGGGAGTGACCTCTCTCCTCGTGTATACAGCTAGAATTACCTATGATTTTATAGCTCTCTCAGAAATGTGTATTAGTGTTTACTTTCCTTAACAGCCTAGTAATTCCTGATATCCGATTTCTACAAACAAAAGGGTAATTTAGTAGTACATTTGTATTAGCAGTGGTATATTTTTTCAGTTATTCTAAACCTACTGTCGGCTTAAAAGTCTGAATCAAGCTGTCATTCAGCCAGACTGATATTTAAAGAATGACATTAATCCATTCAGTTGCATTCCACTGATGTGGTCAGAAGGCCATGTAAAATGGAAAAGATGCTTTGGGAGCTACATTTTAGAAGCCCAGATAAAAAGCTTGTTCATTTTTTGGAAAATAACAATCCTAAAGTCTATTTGCAGACAGACAGGGAGCTATTTATCATAGATTTCCAGGTGCACATCAAAAAGTAGCAACATGATCTTCCTATAGAAATTGCATAATTCATGAACTAATTAAACTTTGATGCACAGCCCCTATGGTCTTCAAACTCAAACCCCTTCGCTGCCAAAGGGGGGAGCAAAAAGTTAAAGAGCTTAGTCATTTCTCCTTACTTTTATGGGTTTCATTGTATATGACATAGGTGTAGAGAGGCGGGGGAGGGGGTAGGCAGAACAAGGAAGGGGGGTATAGGTGAAGAAGAGGGGGACATCAAAAGGCATTGGGTGGTCATACTAAAATAGGAATACAGTTATCCCCACAAAATTGTAAATGTATGAATTGCATATATTAAAATGGAGGAGTAGCGGCTACTGAATGGTCCGCAAACCCAGCGGTATCTGCCAACAATAAACTAACGAGATAATAAGGGATCCTAAATTTTATAAAACTTGAGTGTGATGTCATTAATGTCATTTGCCAATTTTCCCGTCGACATTGTGCAGGAAATGTGTTCTCTGCATTTTCTGAACATGATAGAGTCAGTTTGTTTCTAACGTCTAGCAATAACACATACATATGGCAGGAGCATTTAGAGGGACACATGGTAGGGAGGGAGACAAGCTAGCAGAAGATTGCAGTAGTCATGGTGGTGTATTGTGTAGGAGTGGATTCGATTTTCGTTGACTGGGGAGAGAGAGAGGGGTATTCTGCCAATATAACAGAGGTTGAAGAGGCAGGATTTGGTGAGGGACAGCATGGGTTTTAAAGGAGAGGGAGGATTTAGAGATGACTCCTATCCTTCGTGCTTGGTTTATTGGGAAAGTGGTGGAGTCATTAATGCTTATTGTTTAATTCGGTTGTAGGGAGGGAATTGGTGGGTGAAAGGGGGAGAAATTTTGTTTATGACATGTTCAGTTCTAGATATTCATGGGACATCCAGGAGGAGATAGCAAAGAGAGTTAGCGACAGAGTTCTGGAGGGAGGTGGAGAGGTCTGGAGAAGATAGATGCTAGATACGATGAAGTGAGATATCAAGGGGGGAACCTAAGAGGGTAATGCTGGGTAGACTAATCAAGATTCTGGAACCATTTCAGTATGCTGTGGAGGCACTTCTTCATGTTGGGAGCATCTGAAACCCATTTATTTAAGGGCCTGAGGATTATAGACTTGTGCGATGCATGGTCAGGTGTCATCTCAAACTGAATTTCAAAGTTTTGACCACAGCCTTTATGAATGGAGTTATTGTTCTTTTATGATATAAAACCATGACAAAACAAGGTAAAACACCTGTAACCATGAATTTACTTTTACAATAAACGGGATAATTAATGGAGCACTACCACCAGTTAATAATTCCTAATAATTAAACATACCGTACCCAATATCTGCAGTGCAACCACACTGGTTGAGCTGCAATTTATAGCTCTGCATGGTGATAATTCATACTAATGTTTTGCGCTGACAATCAAAGCACTCGTGAAATGATCCTGCCAATATTATTATAGCGGTAATGACGCCGGTCGTTGGTTAGGAAGCATTGGCAAATTTACACACAAGATTGCAATGCGAATGATGACCGGGGGCCATTTTGTTCCCTTTTTTCCCTGTGATTTGTATTGATTTCTTCCACTGGCAAACATGCCACTTGCCATAAGAATTGGAGTATTAACACATGCACCTTTTATTCATACGGGGAATTCTGGTGTGCCATGTGTTAAATGCACGGAGACTGTATGTTGCATAATACTTTTTTATAAATTGCTAAGTGGATATGCATACTGCATGGTGATTGGTGAAGAATATTCCTCCTTTTGAAAACATTTGTGGTTGACATAGTTTTTCACAGTGTAATGGGAGAAGAATGTTTGGCTGGCAAGGCTTATCCTTGTGTACAAAATGTAATTATTGCCTTTTAAAGCTCCTTCGCTTTGCCTTTTCCCCTCCTGATCACAAACATTTTTTTGGAAATGCTCCAATAGATTTTTCACTTTTGGAAAACATTAAACACCTTCTGCGGGTCCTATCAAGTTATCTAACGAGTGCTGAAGAATTCGCCCATAACCACTGCAACTCAGATAGGTATTGGTCCCTCACTAGCAATGAATGGAACAAGTATTGATAGAGATGATGCAATAGCCTATAACGCTTTCATTTGAGTGTATATCCAATACCGTATGTGTTGGGGTTATGGCTATAAAGCTTTTCTACTACCACTGAAGGGTAATTTGTCATCAGTAATGTCTTCCAGCTGCAAAACTGAGGGGCAACCTAAGCAAAAGAATTATATCAGATTAAGTATGGGGGAAAACTCCCACTTCTTTATATGGGGCTTCTTTGCTTTACATTGCTTTGTACTGTATACGAGCCGGGAGTGTTTAATATACAGACCTCTGACTTACATGAAAAAATAAGTTGCATTGTGCTCTAAACAAAAATATCAGCAAACATAGATGGTAACTATAAATGTATAGCAGATTACCCCTCCAGAGAAAGCAAAAATAAGGCTGGAATGTAAGGTAGCACCCATGTACCTGTTGGATGTGTAACTGGAAAATAAAGTCCCACATGCAATGAAGTAAGGACAGTATACACCTGCCGGTGTCCAGCGTTAGTACAGCATCATGGTATAAACATGGGGCGACAAACAAAATCCTTGCAGCCACTTAGGAAAAGGAGAGTGAAAAAGGCTCAATACAGAGTTTTACTCACGCAATTGTAGAGCCTGATGTGTCACAACTCCTGGGGTGTACCGTGCCTCCGTTGTAGTGGATGAAAAGGAACAGGGAGAGAAACAAAAACGAAGCACTGGTTCCACTAAAGCAAAAGTTGACACAGAGGTGCGTTCCCACAATAAAAGTTTAATGGTCCAAAAAATACAAAAACAGAACACCTACGCGTTTCGGGCTTATGGCCCTTTCTCTGACTTACAGGCTGTTTATTGAGTGGTAGAATGATTGACTAGTGGTTGTTGATTTGGGTAGTAGTGATACTTTGATAAGTAGGATTACAATTCACTAACATCACCCACCTTATTGTTGTTGCCCACGTAATACTTAAACTTATAGACACTATGGAGGTCGTGTATCAACGTCTCATGGCTGCAAACGTGGAACGAAACTGGAGAAAAATAAAAACACCACAATTATCAAATAAAAATATCCCATAGGAAACAATGAGATTTTTTTTTGCTTTGATAAATATAATGTTGTTTTTTAATTCACTTTTGTCCCAGTTTTGTTGCTTGGAGAATTTGATACACTCCCCTCCCACCCTCCCCCCATATATTTAGGAAAGAGCAGGAAACCCATTGGAAGCTCCTGGTGTTTGTCTTTAAAATATCTCCTGCTATTCTTTTGCACTGGCTTTCCCCAGCTTTGCAGCCTTGAGACTAAGTATATAGGCCCCTATCTAGGCTCAAGTAAGTGTGCTGTACTCCTTTAGGAGAAACATAATGGGTGCATAATAGACAATTACTTATTAAAATATATTTCAAATAAAGCAATGCAGAATCTTCTTTTACTGAAGAGGTTTCCATGCGGTGTGAAGAGCTCCACTGCACTTATTCCCTCACCTGCTGTCTCTGTAAGTCTCCCATCATTCCACTTAGGCCTCGCTCAGACAGGCTGCTACGTCCACGTACTTGCGTTCGCACCTCCGCCGCGCGCTCCTGCAGCCCAGCGGTCTGTGCTCAAACTGCAGGAGTTGGGTCACGGCGTGTGGGGGTGTGGCGGGGGCGTAACGAACACGTCACGGAGCTGGTTTGCCTTTAGTGGCTGAACCAGCTCACGTCACGTGACTGTAGCCCCAAATTTCAATTTACATTTACATATATCTATCCCCTCTCTCCCCCTCCATTCCCTCCCCTCTCCCCCCTCTCTTTCTCTCCCCCTCTCTCCCCCCTGCTTTCTCCCTGCCCCCTATCCCCCCTCCCTCTCTGTCTCCCCCCCCCTCCCTCTCTCTCTCCCCCCTCCCCCCTCCCTCTCTCTCTCCGCCCCTCCCACTCTCTCTCCCACCCCCCATCTCTCTCTCTCCCCCCATTGCTCTCCCCCCTGCTCTCTCTCCCGCCCCTCCTGCGCTCTCTCCCTCCCGCCCCCCCCACGCTCTCTCCCTCCCGCACCCTCGCGCTCTCTCCCGTCCCCCTGCACTCTCTCTCTCCCGTCCACCCCTGCGCTCTCTCTCTCCCGCCCCCCCTGTGCTCTCTCTCTCTCCTGCCCCCCCCTGCGCTCTCTCCCTCCCTCCGCCCACGCTCTCTCCCTCACCCACCCTCCCCCTCTCTCTCCCCTCCCCCCTCTCTCCCCCTCTTTTTTCCCCCCTCTCTCTCCCCGACCCTCCCCTCTCTCTCCCCCTCTCTCTCCCCGACCCTCCCCTCTTGCTTTCTCTCCCCCCCTTCCCACCTCTCTCACCCCTTTCCCCCCTTCCCTCCTCTCTCCCCCCTTCCCTCCTCTCTCCCCCCTTCCCTCCCCTCTCTCCCCCCTTCCCTCCTCTCTCCCCCCCTTCCCTCCCCTCTCTCCCCCCTTCCATCCCCTCTCCTCCCTTCCCTCCCTTCTCCCCCCTTTCCTCCACCCTTCCCTTTTAGGGTAGGGGAACAGGGTAAGGTTTTTAGGGTAAACAGTTTTTGGGTTAAGGTTAGGGACTTACCTTGGCGACAAAGCGGCCGGCATCGAGATATCCCTGCGGTGAGGTGGATGGGGGTTACACGCCGGCGGTGACATGGTTACAGCAAACCAGCCATAACCAAACGTCCTAGACTGGTTTTATTTTGCCTATATCTAGTGGCCGTTATACACATAGGCAAGATGCCATCCTGGGGCAGGTGATAAAAATTGGCAATATTTTGGCCGAATATCAGCAGGTATCAGCGTTCAGTGGAAGGAAGGCAGAATAAACCAGTGACCTACATGCCCGGAGGGAAGAGGAACGGGAAAAGGCTAAGGCGGCGCTCTCGGGTGCAGTGCCCGGCAGAATTAATTCCATACCACCCGAACTCAGCCAATTCCCACCTCAGAGGTCAACAAGTCATATTTTGAAAGGCTGAAACATTGTACGTGTCTCTTTGTTACTTTGTTTCACATCATTGTACAGAACATTCTACGCTACGAGAGCTTTTCTGTCTGCGACTGTATTTTCTAGTTACTTGAGTAGTAGGTGAGTAGCAAATTAGCCATTCATTCTTCATTCACATACGTGTGCACGATCATTTGCGGTACTGTCATTTAATGTAACACTCTTGCTTGTGTAAATTAGACGATGCATACTCATTTGCATGTTAATTAGGGATCCTGTCCTTGTATTAAATCTAGCCCATCTTCCCCCCTTAATCGCAGATAGGGTCCCCTAAGGTGTTCTGGGGTCTGGCTAGGTGTCTCTGTGTGGTGCATACCTGCTGGCAACAGGAGGGCCTGAGTCTCCCGCGATGACATGGGGGATAACAGGAACATGTTTCTGGGGTGGATGCCTTCTTTCTGGTTCAATGGTGCAGCGCCTCCATCTATAGTAAGCCCCAGGAATGCAGGGTGGAATCCTTACCACAGAGATTCCCCACAGGGATGAGTCATTCCAGTCTCACACAAGGATTATCTTTAAAAGCAGCAGTCTCTTTATTCTCTTGGGCAGCAGCAGCAGCCGACAGGTACAGTTGATGCACAGTCCACTAACTGTTCTCCCTTGTGATGTCCCTGCTGCCACTCTGGACCAAAGGCATCCAGAGTGTGGCTAGCTCTTCCCTCACCCCCTACGCAGGGTGAGAGGTATTTGGTTACACCGTACTAACTGTAGCTAGATCAGCTCTACTCATGTGCTGACTACTCCTCTCCTCCTAACGCACTATCACTACTGTCAGACTGACAGAACACACACTAAATAGGAACTGCACTGCTCTTTTATGATCTCAGCAGGCACCGCCCCTGTGTCTCTTGCTTTGACACAGGGTCAGGTGACCTACCTCCACCACTCAGGGCAGTGCTTGAAGTGGGGGAAACCCATGATATTTCCTGGCAACCTGCCCTTACCAGGGATTATACCAGGAGGAGGATAGAACTATAGCCCCATTTCTTACCAGGGCTACATAAATTTAGCCCAAACTTATCGCTGCAATAAAATGAGTTTGAGCTAACGCTGCATTATTTAGGTGTTAAACCTTTTGTAAATACGTCTGTAAGAATAACTCTTTTTTTTAACCATTAATGCTAATATTCTGATATATCAGAATATATCGGCGCTTAATAAATCTAGGCAATACATGCTTATAAAATTGACTGAGCCATTGATTGAGCCACCTGTGCTGAAGCAGGGATATCCTGAAAACCTGATCTGTTGGTGGCCCTTGAGGACTGGAGTTGCCTATCCCTGCCTTAGTGTGTTACTACTATGCTCAATTTTACTTATTATTTATTCAATATTTTTGTATTTTTTACTGCCTCTGGCTGTACTCGCTTACACTTACCAGACGGTCCTCTCTAGTTTTATGTAATCTAAATGCACCTTATTTTATTGTAAACCACAATTTTGTTACCTTTGGAGGGGTCTGAATCTCTGTTACCTTTACAGGTATATGAACCAGGAACCTCCTATAAAGAAATAAAGGATGTCAGATAAGGGGGATTTCTGCTTACAGGTGTTAAAGTTGTGAATAAAAACACAAGTCTGAGGTTATATTTTGCAGAATGACAAATAAGTTTATTGCTTTGTGCTGTGCACACGCAGAGGAGAGTTTCAAAATAAAACCCTCCCAACGACATGGTGGCATACAGGCCTTATTTATAGACAAAATACTAAACCCACGCCCCCTCTACAAGGTTGCGTGTCGTCACTACGTAAGCGTAAAAGGTAAACAAACTATGCACACGAACACATTGAGTTAAAGCATTATTATGGGATGCATATTAGAAATGAAATGACTCAGCTAATATTCCTTATACAAGCCGGTGACTTTTACTCTACATGCAGAACTCCACGGCCCCCCCACCTTCGGAATGAGACACTGTGCGTATCAGTCTAGTATTTTCATAACATTGGCACATTGCTCTTGTTTTCAAGGTTTTTGGCTTAGCTGAACCGCTCAATATCAATTGGAACTTCAGAAGAAAAAAATGTATTTTCAACTAACGTTCATTCCAACTTTCATACAGACAATAGACAATATCAGGCACCTAAGATGGATGCTGACTCAAAATGGTTGCTTAGATCCTAGTGCTGTTATGTCAGACCTCCCCCTTACTTCATATTCTCACTTTGTCACAGGTTAAAATTGAGATCTCTCCAGAGCCGAGTGTAGTATAAACAATATCATGATAACCTCAGAAACTACAGATTAAGAAAATCAGATGTCTTCCAAATTGTATAAAATGAGCGCACATGGATATTACTTAAAATAGAAAAACTCATGTTGTGTGTTGAGGAGAATGACAACATTTTAAATATGCTCTATTTTCTAAATGCATGAATTAATCACAGGAACAAAGTGTAAATATCAAAAACATCTCTCTATGTTACTCTAAGTTATTAATGCTGTGCATCTTTTACTTCCCCAGCGGTCTCCAGTCTACAGTGACAGTCTAACCTGTCACTACTATGTAGCACCTTTCACTGTCACCCATCACCGTTCCTCATAGTTGCACATGAATGCACCTTACATACAGTCCAAGTATCGGCACAACTGACTTGTGAAATCTAGGAAAAGTCCATGGAGGAACTTCCTCTTGTTGGCTATAGAAATCAGTGCCTGAGTGAATCTTGTTTACTCCACAGCCAAAGTGGTTGTATTGTATTGTATGTCTTTATTTATATAGCGCCATTAATGTACATAGCGCTTCACAGCAGTAATACACGTGGTAATCAAATAAATAACAGATAATATAAATAACAGATCATGTGAATACGTGCTTTAGACATTAAGGAAGAGGAGTCCCTGCCCCGAGGAGCTTACAGTCTAATTGGTAGGTAGGGAGAACGTACAGAGACAGTAAGAGGGAGTTCTGGTAAGTGCATCTGCAGGGGGCCAAGCTTTATGTATCATGTGTTCAAAATATCCACAGTGCTATTCATATGCTTCTTTAAGCAAGTGTGTCTTAAGTTGGGTCTTAAAGGTGGATAGAGAGGGTGCTAGTCGGTACTGAGGGGAAGGGCATTCCATAGGTGTGGGGCAATCAGTGAAAAAGGTTTAAGGCGGGAGAGGGCTTTAGATACAAAGGGGGTAGAAAGAAGACATCATTGAGAAGAACGCAAGAGTCTGGATGGTGCATAACGAGAAATTAGGGCTGAGATGTAAGGAGGGGCAGAAGAGTGTAAAGCTTTAAAAGTGAGTGAGATGCGGGATTTGATCGGAAGCCAGGAGAGGGATTTCAGGAGGGGAGATGCTGAGACAGATCTCGGAAAGAGTAGAGTGATTCTGGCAGCAGCGTTTAGGATAGATTGTAGGGGAGACAGGTGAGAGGCAGGAAGGCCGGACAGCAGGAGGTTACAGTAATCAAGACGGGAGAGAATGAGGGCCTGAGTCAGAGTTTTAGCAGTCGAGCAACAGAGGAAAGGGCGTATCTTAGTTATATTGCGGAGGAAAAAGCAACAGGTTTTAGAAATGTTTTGAATGTGGGGGTGAATGTGAGAGAGGAGTCGAGTGTGACCCCTAGGCAGCGTGCTTGGGCTACTGGGTGAATGATCGTAGTTCCAACAGTAATGTGGAAGGAGGTAGTAGGGCCAGGTTTGGGAGGAAGTATGAGGAGCTCTGTTTTAGCCATGTTGAGTTTAAGGCGGCGGAGGGCCATCCAGGATGATATAGCAGAGAGACATTCCGAAACTTTGGTTTGTACAGCAGGTGTAAGGTCGGGTGTTGAAAAGTATATTTGTGTGTCGTCAGCATAGAGGTGTTAATTAAACCCAAAATATGTTATTAGGTCACCTAGAGAGAGTGTGTACAGAGAAAAGAGAAGAGGTCCCAGGACAGAGCCTTGGGGTACCCCCACAGAGAGATCAATAGATGAGGAGGTGTTAGCAGAAGAGACACTGAAAGTACGATGGGAGAGGTAGGATGAGATCCAGGATAGAGCTTTGTTCCGAATACCAAGAGTATGGAGAATGTGAAGGAGAAGAGGGTGGTCCACGGTGTCAAATGCTGCAGAGAGGTCGAGTAATATGAGCAGAGTGTAATGACCTCTGTCTTTGGCAGCATGGAGGTCGTCAGTTATTTTAGTGAGGGCTGTTTCCGTGGAGTGAGCCGTGCGGAAGCCAGATTGTAGAGGGTCTAGGAGAGAATAGGTGTTGAGAAAATGGAGCAAGCGAGAGAATACAAGACGTTCAAGGAGTTTAGAGGCAAAAGGCAGGAGGGAGACAGGTCGATAGTTAGAAAGACAGGTAGGGTCAATCTTGCTGTTTTTGAGTAATGGTATGACTGTTGCATGTTTGAAGGAGGATGGAAAGGTTCCAGAGCAGAGGGAGGAGTTAAAAATGTGTGTGAGCGTAGGGATTATAGAAGGAGTAAGAGGTTTTAGGAGATGGGAGGGAATGGGGTCAAGAGGGCAAGTGGAAGAGGGAGAAGAGGCGATCAACAGCGACACAGTCTCCTCTGAGACAATGGAAAAAGAGTCAAGGAAGGCAGGAGGAGAGTTAGGAAGAGGTGTAGGATGGGAGGAAGAAACAGAGGGGATGTTCTGCCGTATGGATTCCACCTTTTCCTTAAAATAGTCAGCAAAGTCCTGAGCGGAGATGGAGGAAGGAGAGGCAGCTGAGGGTGGTTTGAGTAGAGTATCAAAGACAGAGAATAGTTGGTGTGGGTTAGACTTGTGCATGTTGATTAGTGAAGAAAAGTAGGCTTGTTTAGCTTGCGAGAGGGCCGAGTTGAAACAGGATAGCATAAATTTGTAGTGAAGGAAGTCTGCGAGAGTATGAGATTTCCTCCAGAGGCTTTCAGAGGAACGAGTGGAGGAACGCAGCATGCGCGTGTGGGAATTTAACCAGGGTCTAGGGTTAGAAATGCGAGTGCGGCAGAGTGAAAGCGGGGCATGTAGATCAAGAGAGGAGGACAAGGCAGAGTTGTAGTTCCTGACCAGGTTGTCAGGGTCTGTAGCAGAGCTGAGAGAGGAGAGGGAGGAGTGTAAAGTGAACTCAAAGTCAGGTAAGTAAATAGAGCGCAGGTTTCTGCAGAACCGGGGGGTAGATGGAGGTGGAGAAGGGGAGAATCGAGATAGAGAGAATGAGATGAGGTGATGGTCAGAGAGAGGAAAAAGGGAAATGGAGAAATCGGAGAGAGAGAAGTTTTTAGTGAAAACCAGGTCTAAGTAGTGGCCATCCTTGTGGGTGCTGGCGGCAGTCCACTGTTGAAGGCCAAAAGAAGAGGTTAGAGAAAGAAAGCGGGAAGCCCAAGGGAGAGAGGGGTCATCAATGTAGCAATTGAAGTCCCCAAGGAGAAGAACAGGGGAGTCTGAGAAGAGAAAGAAAGAGAGCCAGGATTCAAAGTGAGAGAGAAAGGCAGAAGGGGGATGAGTAGAGGTAGGTGGGCGATAGATGACCGCCACGTGGACAGGGAGAGGAGAGAAGATCTGGACTGTGTGAACCTCAAAGGAGGGAAAAGCAAGAGATGGAGGAATAGGAAGAGTTTGGTAACGGCAGAGAGAGGAGAGCAGGAGCCCCACGCCTCCACCCCTGCCATCAGGGCGCGGAGTGTGGGAGAAGGAAAGGCCACCGTAGTAGAGGGCAGCTTCCAGAGCAGAGTCAGACTGAGTGAGCCAGGTCTCAGTTATAGCAAAGAGAAGCAGGGAGTGAGAGAGAAAAAGTCATGCACAGAGAGGCACTTGTTAGAGAGGGAGCGAGCATTCCAAAGGGCACAGGAGAATGGGAGAGAGGATGGCAGGGGATGGGTATGAGGTTGGAGGGGTTAACACCAGAAGGAGTAGAAGTTGCATGTGGGAGGCGAGGACGAGAGCAAGTAGAAATAAGGCAGGGACCAGGATTGGGAGAGATATCCCCAGAAGCAAGGAGGAGAAGCATGGAAAGAAAGAGAATGTGTGAGGATGATTTGTAGGGGTGTGTTTTAGTGCAGGGTGTATAGCTGTGTGGTGACAGAGGGCGCAGGTAAGAAAGGAGTTCATGTGAACTGAGAAGTGGGGAAGAAAGGAGAGATGGAGATATATGAATAGAGTTAGAGACATAAGGAGACTGGTGGAAGGAAGTGCATAATTTGAAAATAAGTGAGGTTACAGCAAATATAAAAAATAAACGTGGCATCAAAGCAATAGTTAAGTGTTGAGATGTGCAGTCTGGGATAGATGATATCCTCCTTTCCAACGTTGCTCAAATGCAGGAATCAGAAGCAGTAGGTGTTGTCCACTTTTCCACTTCTTTTTGAACTTCCTGTTCTAACAGAGCACAGCGGAACTTCACCTCTGATTCCCTGTGGAAATTGGAAGTCCTCCATGACTGGATGCTGCTTGGGGGCATCCACCCCGATTGTGTAAAAGTGCTGAACTTCACCAGAAACGTATACACTGAGTCGTAGTTATGCTGCAACAAGAAAATAAATAGAGCCACCCCCTCCTTAGGCCATGCTCATGGTGGCGTAGTGCTTGAAAAGCAAATAGAAACGCGTGCTTTATGTCATTTTTGTAACAAATGGTATTTAACAAGCAATATATCTTACTGAATGCCGTTTTTTCCACACAAATTTTCATACCGTGCGGTAGGAACATGCTAACACGTTCCATGTTGCAGTGATAACATCGCACCTACCTGAATAGGCCCCATAGGCTGTATCTACTAAGTAAGACACCATATGAATGATTCACTTGAATAGGCTGTAGAGGTAGGGTGACCATACGCCCCGGTTTAGCTGGGACAGTCCCGGATTTACATTAAACGTCCCGGTGTCCTGACAATTTTCTCAAAACCGTTAAATTGTCCTGGTTTTAAGCTTTTTTCCCCCCAATGTTTGGAATCACTTAAAACCGTGAAAATGATCGCTAGGTGTTTTTATGTGATCGATCATACAAACATTTTAAATATGTTGGTAAACTCTAATTAAACGATTTATTAGTATAAACCAACCCGCAATTTTGCTACACTCAAGAGTTTGTGTTATGTTAAGAAACTGAAATGAATCGACAATGCATCATAAATAGGGGGACGCAATTACACAAATACCATTATAATATTTACTTTTAAGTGATCTAATTTGTTTTATGAACTGTTTTAATGCGTCTCTTTTTCTACTTTTGAAAATTCGGTCACCCCACGTAGAGGGATATATTACTAAGCGCTGCTGGAGGGTGTTCTATGCAATAGCGCTGCTTAGTAAATATGGCACAATATCTCCCAATCATAAGAAAACAAACTTGCAGCACTACTGTACTGTAACTAACACAACAAGCAAAATAAGGTAACAATGGGGCTTAAAACCCAACTGTTAGTCCTACTTGGTCCTTGGGCTATGGCAGTGATACAGGAAACAAAGAGGGAGAGGGAGCACACAGTAAATAATCAGCAAAGTATATTCCAAGAAACTTTTAGTTGTGCAGTGTCACATAGCAAAAAGGCATGTGCTATGTTTCTGGGCTCTTGTCTGACCAAATGGAAGCTGCCCCCAAATTCTAAATGTTAAACATGTTTTTAATGAAATGTATTAATGTTTTTGAAGTATAATCTTCCCTCTGTGCTACCCTTTCCCCTTTTGTGTTTCCTGCACAGATACCTCACAAGTCCCTTTTCTCTGTGGTGCTTGGCAGTGCTGTAACACTCAACATGTTTTTAGTCTCACTACTGTTGATGTTGCTTTTTTACATACATGCATACTGTACATACATACATACATACATACATACATACATACTGTACATACATACATGCATACATACATACATACATACGTACGTACATACATACATACTGTACATACATACATACTGTACATACATACATACATACATACTGTACATACATACATACATACATACATACATACTGTACATACATACATACATACATACATACATACATACATAGCTCAACCCAGTTATAGCGCGAACCGCTACAACAACGCTCCTGATTTAAAAAATCTACAAGGTTTCCCCCCCAAAGCTTTATTGCTAACAGACACACACACACATGGAGACACACACACAGAGACACACACACACACACACACCACCCCCCCTGCACATCACACACACACACAATACCCCCCTGCACATCCCATCCCCCCTTCCTGCACAACACACACACACACACACAATACTCCCCTGCCCATCACATCCCCCTGCACATCCCATCCCCACCTTCCTGCACATCACATCCCTCCCCCCTGAACATCCCACACAATACTCCCTTGCACATCACCTTTGGTGGCGCACCGTCCAGCTGCTGAACCTCCAATGTGGGGGGCGGGGCCTACACGGAAGGTCGCAACAGCAGCTAAGAGGCGTCTGCTGCAGGGGGGGAAAGCTGGGGCCCGGCAGTCGGACGCGGAACTGGCGGCCCTGGGACAGCTGGGGCCTGGCCAGAGGTCAGGCCCAATTGCCAGCGCTGGCCGGGCCCCCCGCAGCCTTCGGCCTGGGACAATTGTCCCAGCCCTCCCACATCGTTCATCGCTGTGTGGCCTGCTGCCTGTCTGGCAGTAAAAGGTTAAATCCTTTGTCACTGAGCCATTTTTTGGTGTGTATTAAATCATTTGTCTCTTTGTGTCGGACTACACGTGTACTGGCTCCAAAAAGATTTAAACAATTGCAGCGCACTAATCTGAAGGGTAAATTGTGCTTCTCTTTTGGTAGTGGAGAGGTTCAGTAACTGGCAGAGTGTATCTGTATATCTCACGAGTTACCGCAAACCTGTTAAACCTTTAAAAGATGACAGGTTGGGGCAGCCTGTATGATGTGTGTGATTGTCTTTTCTATACCCTAGAATATTTGACACACTATAATCTTATCACCTGTCTCGTGGACAATATCCAGGAAACTGGTACAAATAACCACTAATTCCATATCTGTTGTATACATGAAAATATTTGATCAGCCTTTGTTGCTCTCTCTCTCCCCCTTTGTATTTCTTGGACACCCCCCTCACCCCCCATACCTCTGCCGGGGGGAGGAGAAAGGGGGGCTGGCTCCAGGCGACTCCTACAGAGACAGCTAAAACATCCCGGTTTCTCCCGACAACGTGAGATCTCCCCCCTCCCCCGACTCCCCACGGGCTTCTCCTGCACTGCTGGGGGAGCCTTCTTGACACACACACACACACACACAACCCCCCTCCCCTCCCGCTGTGTGGGGATGCCCGCTGTGACTCCGGGTTCAGGGACAGCTGGTAGAGTTATCCCAGCTCTCCTCATCTGGCAGAAGCGGAACCCCTGATTGTGGCGGACATTTTTTCTGCAATCCCGATTATAATGTGGTCTCATTATGTGGACCCTGAGCACCGCGTTATAACAGGGTTCAGCTGTATATATATAGTGCAGAATAAATGAGTTCTTCAGTAGTAGGTGATACCTTTTTTATTTGCACTAACAATTTATGTCATAGGACAAGCTTTCAAGAGTTCTCCTCTCTTCCTCAGGTCGGCAATACTAATTAACACGGCTATTTCATATATGTATATATGTATGTATGTATGTATATATGTATGTATCCAAAAGCGGTCACTGGCACACCTAGGTGTGTAGGTATAAGAGCGGTGCTTAGCCCATAAAGATGAATAATGCATGAAATCACCAGCAAGGTGATAAAAGAAGACAGCACTCAGAAGGTAAAGTCCAAATAAACTGTATTCAGAGTATTCACACAAATTCCAACGTTTCGATCCTCATCAAGGGATCTTTCTCAGGGGGGTGTGCTGTAGCAGGTGTGTCCACAGGGGTAGCACTACTCCCTACACTTGGGTGGGACTGACTCATTTGGGGGAGGACACAGGGGTATTGGTGCCACACACCCTATGTACTTTGGGGGACACCCAACCTGTGTTGTTATTATTGTTATTGTGCTGTTAAATATGTGTTAGTAACTGTCATTGGAAAAGGTTGTGATGAAAAAAAGGGACAGGTTGGGAGGGTGGTAAGGAAATCTCCAACTAGGACAGGTCTGGGAAAGAGGAGAGCGTAATGGTTCCTTACCTCCTGCCTACCTCTCTAAACCTCACAGGATTCTTTTTTCTTGATTAAGCTTTTTATTTCCACTTGGAACTCCCACAATGGAAGTCATTTCGGTTGGGCAGTTCTACCCTGAATGTGCAGCGGAGAAGTAGCATAGTGGCACAGAATATTGTATGTCTGTATTCTAACACCCTCACAGGAGCCTACAGGAGTCCAACGTTCAGACTGCCCATCTCCGTGGAGGGCTGTGCTGCAGCGGTAACAGTTGGTGCCTACGTGGGGTTAAAACCCACAACATTACATTGTACTAGGATCTACAATCTCTGATTATAGCACAGTGGTTCTTACTTATAGAACAGCATCTGTATTTCCAGGGACTCTTGCAGGAAAAAAAAGGATGATTTACAGTCTTTACACTGCATAATTACTAACGTTTTACGATCTGGGAAGACTAATGCCGATTTACCTTTTCTGTTTGCTAAATAGGCTTAGTTTGCAATGTGTTTAATGAATTCACTGCTTTACTTCTTTATGTTTCAAACTCACACATTTAACAAACAAATGCATTAAAAAAAACTAGATCCTTCACAGGAAGTGATACGCGGTGAGTTAAATACTGTATAATACTGTATAAAGGATAACCACACATAGCAGACAAAAGCAAGTTTTGTCGCTGTTTTTATTAAACAATTTATCAATGTAATTGACATTTTACTTAGTTTTCTGGTTTCTCTGGGTCAACGTTATTCTAATCTCATGTGGCATTTATACCTGTTCCTCTTTTTCTCTTTGGCTAATTAGTTTAATACATTTACACAGAGCAACACAAGAAAAAAGTTTGGATTAACAGATTAGGTGAAAAATTAAATCATAAGGAACACAGCACAAATATAAAGCATTTGGTTACTATAAAGACATTAAAAGTTTAACCTCATATATATATATATACTCATTTTAAGTTATGGTTGGTGAGAAATGAGACATAAAACCTCAAATCTCCATCTCCTCCAACATGTGTGTGAGTGGTTTGACTGGCTTGCATCTAATCCCATGCTGTGCTGAAAAGCTATACTATAGGCAGCTACTGGGGAAATGTTCCTAACTATGGGCTTCCCTGTAGCAGCCACATCCCTTCTCCGACTGGCGTGGTCTCAGGCTCGCCAAAAGTATCAGTCTCTGCCCTATTGGCTGTATTTCCCCATGTGGTACTGCAGCCCCTGAGGATGCTGGGACTTGTAGTTCCCCTCCTGCGGAGCCTGGCAATGGCCACCGCAACTATGTCCCTCTGCGCATGCGCAATCCTCCTAAAATGGCGTCCACACTACTGCGCATGCACCCGGCCCGTTCAACATGGCGGCGCCCTGATTGCGTCTACGCGCGGATTTCCGGCGACCCGCTCGCCTGGCAACAATCTTCCCGCAGCATCCCTAGCCCGGCAGGTAAGAGGGACTATGGGGGACCTGGCTACACACATATAAATGTGATAGTGATATGCAATAATAATATAATGTAACAGATGTCACACAATATAGCTATCAAGAAAGAGATGTGCAAACCAGTCCTAATGATATGATGTAATCCAATGGTGAAAAGAAAAAGGAGACAAATTCCTGGAATGGATGATTTATATCAGGGGTGCTCAAAATGGGGGCGCAACATTTTCTGGGGGGGCGGAGTGCGGTGCTTACAGAGGCCCGCATTCTTCTCCATAACATTTAAATAAAATGCTGGGGAGCGCGCCAGACCTCTGTATATCTCTTACCTGCTCTCAGCCGGCTTCTGGCGACGCACCGCCACGACAACGCAGAGTCAAATAATGCCACGGGGTCAACTGCAACACGCAACATGACGTCGCATGATGTCGTGACGTCAAAGGATGCCGTCGATGCCGGAGAAAAGGTAAAGGTGGGGGGTGGTGGGGCAGCAGGAGGGGAGAGCAAGCAGGGGGGCACAAACAAAAAAGTCTGCGCACCCCTGATTTATTATGGTAAAAAAGACCTCGCTGCCGCTTCTATAAGTGATGAACCACATCACAAGATTGAATCGTAAAAAGGAGAAAACAAGAAGCGCAGAATCCATAGCGTGATTCTGCAAAAAGAATTTTACAAAACAATTTAAAAATACCAGTCAACAGGAATTAGGTGGGGATTATAGTCGCGTGCGCCATGAACAAAAGGCCATACCTCTATGAGGCTGGCCATAGAGTGAGCAGCTGCGCACACGATTTTTGAAAATTGAATTTGTTTATTTTTTGCCTGATGGCCGCGTCACGTGAGCGGTTGAGCCAATGAAGGCAACACCTCCACCACTCTCACAAAAGGAGCATTAGAGTATTAGAGTAACAACTCTGCAGCACTGACGCCCGGCACGCTGGAAGGGGAAGGCAGGCTCACTCCACGAATAAGGGAACCGCTCCCAGGCAATCATTGTAACTAATTTCCAACAGTCAGGACTGCATGAGCAGGGGGTCCGTAAATGAGTGGTATGGGGCGACAGCTCACCAGCTGATTCACCAAAGTTTTAGATATCGCTGGTCCAAACTGAGCTTCCTCGTCAATCAGTTCCACTTCACTTTGCGCTCTGCGTCGGAGAACATGACCCTACGCATTTCGTCACGCATATATTTTGGCATTGATCGCCTGTAGGGGTCAGCGTAACGCCTCTTTGATTGTCAGGGAGGAGTGTTAACATAGGCACAAAATCCCCTTTCCAAATGTTTTCCTTCACAGCCCGATCAGAGGCTCTGCTGGCTGGACCAGAGCCCTGTAGAGCGCATCCATTCAGCTCCCTCTTCCCTGGCTTGCACCAGAATGTCTGCGATGTCCTCCAGAGCGGGACGTATCATCGCGCTGGGGGGTTCCAACACTTTGATACTCCGGAGGTGCTTTAAAGAAGAGGCCCCTTCTGCATCATGGTGGACCCTAAATACCTGCTGACACATCACCCCCTCACCCACCCATCCCCAGGGCTTAACTCTTTTGGTGCCGGGGACAGGAGCGGAAGGAGGGGTGGAATAACTGCAGACCAGGAAGGTGGGGGGGCACCCGACCGATATGAATCCCCCGCCTAACTGTATTTCAAATCAAAGTATAATATTTTAAACTTTATGAAAGATATACTGTATATAACTCTGTGCTCAGGACATACTTGAAACCGAGAGGTACTGCTCAATGTATTACTTCCTGGTAAACAATTGATAATTAAATAAATAATATACAAGATGATGCCTCAAATCCAGCAGTTTTCACACCACTTGACAGTATTTAGGGTCATGCCTCTTCTCCTCTAAGTATGCCATTAACATTCTGTAGTGTCTTCTACTGGCATTGACTGTTATTCCAGGAATCTGAATTATTTAGAAAGGCTTACAGTATGTTATTACAGGGGTGCGCATATTTTTAATTGAATTAAATGACGGGAAAATTGCATATTTATAAAGCTATCTTCACATAAAACATAGAGACATAAGTCGGAAATGTGTCTGTCCCTATGTTTAAGGAAAATACTTTTTTTTTTTTTTTTTTTTTAGATATTTCACTTCATGCCATGTGGGTCACAAATGCATACTATTCACTGAAAAAACAGGCTTTAGTGAAGATTTCAGTGCTTGCATCTTAACACTTAGCACTTTACCACAGTAAAAGTATACAGTACAATGCAATGCTTGAAAATGTCGCCAAGGCTACTAATAGGAACACTGTTTTCTATGTTAATACATGCGATGCTTCCCTGTCTTCTTGAGTTGAGTTGGGGCACAGTATGTACTGTATACAAATACTGGTTAGTATCATATGTTCAAGTCACTTATTTTTGCATTATCCTCATCTAAATGTATATTTTTGCTTCTGGGGCTTCCCAAAGCCATTTTGACGATGATTGAATGGTTTTTTGTTTTAGGTTCTAATTTTATCATCTGTTTGAAAAAGCAGGTGCTGCAAGACACATTTTTTTTAATGCACACTTGTGTCTTCACAGCAATATATCTTGGCGTTTTGCAAGGCTCGAGGAGGGGGAACGGATGGGGGGGGGGGGGGTTGAGGAAGTGGGGTCGGCCACAGAGGAAGCGTATGCGTCTACAATGTTCTGCAACAAGGCTGTAACCCCGCTGTGCAGCAGGAGCTGCAGTAACCACCTTCACCTGATAAAAATAACAAAGGAAGTAACAGTAAAATGAGCAGGAGAAATGTATTCAAACACAACTGTTACACTATTTAACCCAAATGTGTTGCCACAGTACAGAATATTTGGGATTTGCATGCGATGTTACACGAGGTACAGCAGGCCCTTGCAGCACAATGTTAAACATGATGAAAGTATTACTCATACACAGTAAAAATAGCTATTTTTTCAGATATTTTGCACATCTTTTATGTTAGGTTCCACCTTGTTTGACAACATTTAACTTGGTGCAGAAGCACGTGTGATACCGGAGATATAACCCAGTGCTGCATGGAAGGCCGCATGGACCTCAGATCACACACACAGGTCCTTACTCACGCAGCGGCGCCACTGCAGAGCGCAGCATGTGAAAACTGCTGTTGTCTCGAATGGCAGCTTTTCTCTGATCTCGCAGCTTAATGAACAAAACCCATGGAGTCATTAGACTACATACAGGTATGATGTAACTTGTGTATCGCTGGTTTTCCAAAGGTCTAATTCACAGCGTCAGGCAATAGTATGAAATGGTGCGGTCTCTTGTTTGGAGCCATATAGTGGGTGTGCAGTTTGGAAAATATGTTAGTGACCTTATTAATTTTTTTTTCTTCAATGCTCATTTATTAAATGTTGGTAACCATCCTGCAAAAGGCACTATCATGGCCTATCTCCCATCAGCTCTTACTAAGGGGCTTTTCAATAAGTCTTGTAGTGAGTGATCGCACTGCAATTGGCCAAAAACTTCCATTCAAATCAATGGGATTGTTCACACTGTGATCGTCGCTTCACTTAACTAATTATTTCTATGACCCAAATTGAATATGCTATATACAACCCCTCTACTTTAGCTCTCACACTTATAACTATTGCCGAGGCTTGGGCCTGAGTCCCTGTGAATAACTTTATATACAAAAGGCCCCCAGCACACAAATGAGGAAAGGCAGACAAACTTGTCAAAAATAGAATCTAATGATATATTTGTGAATAAAGCAGCTACAGAATCAATCCCAGCACAGGCAAGGAGAGTACATTGTTTGCTTGTTCCATGAGATGTGCACTGTATTGTTAACACGTCCCTGCACAATATAAAATCCCATTTAATACCACTAACATAATGCTGCTACTTTTAGTAACGGCTGTTTTTTTTGGTGTATTATTATCTTTGTGGATACACGTTAATCCGAGGAAAAATTATGGACGTTACTTATTTAGGTAACGTGGCATTATTAGCCCAGGTTTAATGGACCTCAGAGGATCAACCCCTAAAACGTAAAGGAGGTGGGGGTCAGATTGTGGAATTGGGTTTATGGGGGAAGTAGAAAATGGTAAGGAGTCTGTAGTGTTAGATCAAGAATAACGTCAGGATGGTGCCCAAGCATATCCTACTCTGCATACCATCTAATAAACCACACAGTTTGCGCATGTAACCCTCCTTGCCCGGCACTGAAGGAGTCTACATTGAGTTGGATATACATACATGGCTGTGCTCAGTCTCTCATACCTGTTCATTGTGCTGGGTCCATGTAGGCTGGGTGTGGATATGCAGATAGAATAATGAGGGGCGCCAGGAACTTTTATAGTACAAACAAGAGCTTTAGTCACATCTGTTAATAATACTCGCCATACAAAAGCAGACTTCAATTCAGACATTAACTGGTGGCAGATAATATGGTTACTCTGTGCTTCTTCCTCAGGTAGCTCTCACTCCTATACTGGGGAAATGCTTTTGCTTGTTTCCCTTAGTAATAGTTAGATTGACAGCCTCCTTCATTGCTGCAATATTGCCCCATCTGAAGTGGGCGTATGACTGTAATACAGGCAGTCCTCGGTTATCCAACGGAATTCGTTCTGGAAGTAGTGTTGAATAGTGAAACCGTTGTAAAGTGAGTCCCATGTCAATCAGTGGTGGTGAGCGTTGGATAACGCATTCTGACGTTGGATAATGAATTCCGGCGTCGAAAAACAGCCCTTAGGGTTGCGTTGTAAAGCGTTGGATATGCCATTCATTGTAATGTGAAACATTGGATAACGAGGACTACCTGTACACTCTGTTCTCGGCGATCAGTGTCCCGTCACCCTGTGTACTGCCTGCCTTGTCCATACATATTGGATTGTGAGTTTACTTAGGACCTTCCAGTAGGCCCAATCTGATTATGCTCTGAAACTTGCACTCTGAGAACTCTCTGCTGATCACATGCTTACTCCTCTTCTGGCCAGAGACCAATCTTGGGCCATTACTATGGGCTCTAACTATATAGGGCACATTCCTTAACTGAAAACAATAAATGGTGATAGGACATACTTAAAACACATAACTATACACACAAACCTATTTGCAGGACCCACGGTGAGGCTTCAGTTGGAACTCTGAGAAACCAGTTTCTAGAACATAGGGAGGATCTATATATACCCTTCCATCTCCCTACAGTGATATCACTGGTCACAAGACATACAAAGTAGTGGCTATCCCTTTCTGCATAGTCATCCTGCATCACACGATGGGAGGGAGTAACCCAGGTGATCTCACCCAGTTAACCTATATACTATACTAAGTAGTAGTCTCCAAGGGGGGGGGGGGGTGGGTAGGTAGGGGCTACACGCATATTTGGACATCATCCCTATCATGCTCCTCCTTACATTGTTTCTTCATGAGTATCTGAAATGAGCTTATTGCGGGAGAGAAAATGGAGTGTCTGATATACACTGTGACAAAAGGCTCCCTTTGTGCAGTGCTGCCGTTTGCCCAGGCTCTTCGCGACACAGTCTTCTAGGGTTTCATTTGTAGAAAAGGGGGACAAACACGTGTATACACACAAGAGGCACTCTGCCCTCAACCTGCAGCGGTTTATTTCTCCATTAGTGACACTAAACATTTTTAAACACCGTCACTTTAAGAACAAATAAAATCATAAAAACAAACATCTACTCCTGTCAGGAGACTAACTCACACTCATATCCCTATTTGCAATGTTGACTGGGTAAGCCAGTACCCAACTTTAAATAAGACACAGATATAGCATTGAGTCCTTAACTGTCAGATGGGGATAGCGTCCCAATAGATTCTCAGATGCTGCAACACGTGGGGGGGTGGGGGGGCTTCTACCCCGAACTGGATCCTGGGGAGCAGCAGCAGTTTCCTCGCAGCCTCCAGGCTCTAAGAGAGAGACTGAAGCAGCCAAACTAACTGCAATATATTCCACTTCCTCAATTAGGAGAGAACGTGAGTGAAAACCAGAACCACTAAACTGTGGCCTGGAGTTTCCATCCCACAGTCTCAGCAAATGTGAAACTGTGGAATGGATAATTTTTTCCCTTTTTTTTTTGCACTTTCTGCCTTAAATCTGACAGAGAGCTGCTTAATATTCTGGGACTATGTCACAACACATTCAATAAGTAAGAAGAGTGCTGGCTTATGGAAATTACTGTGGGTAGTGTTAGTTCATCCATGATTTGGTGTGGTTTAGGCCCATGTATCCCTTAGTGTAATAATGCCCTACTATAGCACAAATGGAGTTCAGTAAACACTGTATGATCAGGAATTGTGGGTGGTTACAATTGATTACTAATGTCTAATTAGGGTGACCAGATGTCTTGGTTTAGCCGGGACAGTCCTGGTTTTTAGGGCTCTGTCCCGTCATTTGGGGTGCGGTCTCTGTTTTCCAATTCCGTTTGCCGCGCATGTGCGATCAGCATTTGCTGGCTGCTGTGTGTGTTGCGCAATTGGCGTTTAACGGTAGCTCACGCGTGACCAGCAAACTCCGCATGCGCATGAGAAGCCGGCAAGTACCAATCACGCATGCGCAGTCGTCAAGCGCTCTCCGTGCATGCACAGTCAGCAAATGCCGACTCCGTATGCATGACATTTGTCCCGGTTTTTGCCATGTATTTGTCTAATACATATTGCACTCAATGACCATTATAAACAAAGCTCTCTTCCCACATACCTTTAACCGTTCACAAACTATTGAAGTACAGCATTTGTGTCTTCATTTTGTTTTCTTTATTACTTAACTTGCCTAAAAATCCTTGCATCACAAGGTTAATGGGGCAAGTTTCACTTTTGAACATTTTCCAAAACTGTACAAGTTAGAGAATGGAAAAATAGCTGCTTTCGTTATCCTAAGTCAACTCAGCCCAAGGACCAGCACAGCTGTTAAATGGTCCTGCTAACTCAAAACTGATGAGGGAATAGCCTGTAAAATAAATAACTCGTTGCTTATCCACAATATAATCAGCTGCTAAGTGTCAGTCAGAGACGGGTGAAACTGTCCAAAATGCATTAGCTAAATTTTAAGTGTTCCAACCCCCCCCCCCCCATCCAAATTCGATTTCCTGCAAAACATTTTGGCAAACCTCAAATGGCTAACAACAACACCTTCAATATTTCGTATATGAAAGTAGGTGCCACTGTACAGTGTTTCCTCTTCTTGTGTTAGAGATACTCACAAACAATTCCTTTGGAGGTCCCCTAACCAATGCAGTTTAACCACACGCATATACTGTAGGTTACCACCAGGGTTGCCACCACTCCAGATTTGATCTGAACACTACGGGTCACGTGATGCCTCAATGCCATAAGGCGTCTCGTTGTCATTGCAACTTGACCCCAAGTGACGCCATGACGCCACGTTGTCATGGCAATGCACGCAATTTGATGTCACAGAGTCATGCTGACTATACACACAAACCTATTTGCAGGACTCACAGTGAGGCTTCAGTTGGAACTCTGAGGAACTAGTTTCTAGAACATAGGGAGGATCTATATATATCCCATCTCCTTTATCCTATGTCAACTCAGCCCAAAATCGAGCACAGCTGTTAAATGGTTATGCTAACTCAAAACTGATGAGGGAAAAGCTTATAAAATAAATAACTCTTTGCTTGTCCCTTGCAGGGGGAGATGATTTCCGGGAGATGCCATCGGCGCTGCTGGTAAGAAAAAATAAATATATAAAATAAATAAATTAAAAATATTTATTGCAAAAAGTCTCTGGGTTAGCCT
Source organism: Ascaphus truei (assembly GCF_040206685.1). NCBI lineage: Eukaryota > Metazoa > Chordata > Amphibia > Anura > Ascaphidae > Ascaphus > Ascaphus truei. The sequence goes on from NC_134486.1 coordinate 25,661,845, forward strand.
TCAATAGAATGTGACAACCCTGGTTACCACACCCAATAAGTAAGCTGTGATCGAAATATAGTCACTCAGTGAGCAAAACATGGTGTTTGTGCTTTATGTATATGTTGCACACTTTCCTCCAACCCCTGGGAGAAATGGTGGCTACCATGTGTGTGGTGCGTTACTGTTACAATTGTGCTCGCCACAAACCGGGACCGGACCGCGGTTCTGATGTGGGGTTATATAATCACCGACCTTAGTCCGCGCAGACTGATCCGGAGTGCGCAGTTCATAGTCGTACATAGCAGGGTCAGGATTGAAGAAGGCAGCATCGTCATTATTCAAGCAGGAGTTCGGCAACAGGTAGTCAGAAGTTGCCCGCTTCAGCTTAGGAGCGTGAGCGCGGGGGTGGCCTCTGCACGAGGAGCGGGCTTGGCCCATGATGCCGGTCTCAGCAGGGGGAGACAGCAGGCTGGCTGAAGTACACCGTGGGGCAGCGTCGGGGAAAACCAACGCTTCAGCACAGAAGTCCAAAACAGGGCTCTGCTTGGAAAATAGCAGCAGGCCTCAGGAAACGAAGGGTAACCCCTGCTAGGGGAAAATGCAGCAGGTACCAGGAAACAGTGCTGGCTAAACAACGCTTCAGCACAGGAGTCAGGAACAGGTCTCTGCGTGGAAAGTAGCAGCAGGCCTCAGGATTATCAGGAAACACAGGCCTCTACGTGAAGTGTAGTAGAAAGCCTCAGGATACTCAGGAAACACAGGCTTCTATGTGGAGAGTAGTAGCAGGCCTCAGGATACTCAGGAACAGGCCTCTGCATGGAACTAGCAGCAGGCCTCCGGATACTCAGGAACTAGAGATGAGAACTAGAGAGGTTAGTACACAAGGAGACAAACCAGGCGGCTTGTGGCAGAGACAGTAACGTCCAGAGAAGGATTATGCTCGGCAGAGAGGGATTGTGGGATTGTGGCCAGCGGGCCAATCTTAGGAGGAGGGTGTGAGGGCACTGCTCCAGTGACTGAGTACAAGGCTAGGTTGCAGTGATAAGCCCGCACAGCTGCTGTTGATTGCAAAGAGGGAATTTAGTGAGAACAACAGCACCCTGCAAGGCTATGAGAAAAGCCAGGAGTGGATTCCTCACAGTTACCTGTGGCTCACAGGAGGGATGAGCCTCCGCTGCTGGGAGGCTGGTGTGTGTCTGAGCCATCTGGTGACAGTGCCTCCACCTGTATGGGATCCTACTATGTGGGATAACCCTGTTACAGTACCCCATGCAATAAAACACACATTGCTAAGAGTAACGGTTTTACTGTATGAAAAAGAACAATCAAAATGTACAATTCCACCAACTAGGCCGCGCACAGCCGTACCTTCCAGTACCATCACACATATGGCCACACCTGGATAGATAGTCCCCCCCAAAGTCCCGAGGGGCCATTGGGCACGCAACCACCCTGGTGTTCACAAGTAGCAAGCCCCACCCAAGTGTGTGAGACAGTGCTGCCCCACTAGCATGTATACAGTTGGTGCACTTGTTGTACCTGCCAGGTGCTCCGGCACCCGGTAAAGAAGACTGTAGATGAGGGCCGTACGGTCCCACGCCATGAGTGACGAGTCCGCCTCCGCATTGGCTGGTCTCCGTCAGGAGTGACACATCATTACAGTCTCTCTCTCTGGAGGGTGGTCTGGTCCCAGACTACCGAAGCGCCAGTCTGCAGCCATATCCTGGCTGTGTCTCTAACTGGCGGGCCAGTACCTGTCGCAACCACAAGCTGAGGGGAGTCGGGGCCTAACAGGGGGTCTCTGGCCTAGTGCAGGGGTCGCAGATGCCCTGCACACACAACCTACACTATCCTTGTCCCAGCTTTGACTGGCATGGCTTGCAACGCGCCAAATGTATCAATCCTCCTTAGCAGGGAATCCAGGCAGCTCTATTGGCTTTGCAGCGCCTTGTGGTTAGCAGCGCCAGTGCCTTCTGGGGACTGTAGTCTCAGCTGAGCTCTTTCTTGTAATGGCCATCGCTCGCGCTGTTGTACTGTGCATGCACGAGTCTGAAATGGCCGCCGTACTATATAGAGACACTGCGAATGTGCGCGGATTTCAAGATGGTGGCGCCCTATGTGGTCGGGCCGCCGCGGACCTCCGGTGACCCATCGCCTGCCCACAGGCTCCTGCACCTCTCCCCACGCTCCCCCCCAGCCTCCACTGCCAGTTGCAGCTGCAGCAGGAGGTAGGGACAACTGGGGGACCAGTATGGACCCAGGCTAGATATAGTCTCAGCAATATGTGGATTTTGCCATTTTTAGAGAATTCAGCAAATTAGCATATCAAACTAAATTGCAATGGATTACTCAGTCATCAAAGTATGATCCGCTGCATCACGCCAACATCAGTAATTCACTTTTAAGGGCAGATATCGACGATCCTGGTGTGATATGGCGGATAGTATGTTGACTACGGACATTGACTTGTTAATCGCTTGTGAACCCTGACTCAGCTGCGTCGTTTTTCTAAAAGGAAAAATTTCGCCAAGTTCGTGAGTGACCTCACGCAAACGTTGTTCACATCTCTAGTGTCAATGAGTGAACTAACACAAGCCACAGTGAAGACACACAATGACAACGACATAGTTAACTGGGGCAGGGAGTGTTAAACAATTTTTTTAAAATTGTTTTTAAAGGTACTTTCTAGATGTGGTGAGCTGGGACATGGGACGGGTTTGATTTCCTATGGCTACTCCCTTTTCTCTGATGACACAGTGTGTTCTCTTAGGCCTCAGATACAGTGGGCGCCCGCGTGCGCGACGGAGCGCATGGCGTTGTGCGCGTCTGTCACCGAGCGATCTGGCCTTCATTGGCTGAACCCGGCTGTCGCGCGAAAAAAATCAAATTTTTCTGTCGGCACACAATTCTGCCACGCGGTCGCTCTTGCTCGCGGTCACTATGGCTGGCCCTATAGAGCTGCTGCACTTTGCGCCATCAATTTTTAATTATTTGTCCCCAAAAAATGAAAGCAGCCAAACCCTGCAATTAACATTATTAGATTTATTTAGGGAAACCAATTACAACTCTGGGGACACCCCCCCCCCGAGTTTTCCTGGATTTGTATTTCTTCCAAGTAGGACTCCGCGTTGTCATGGCGACGAGTCTCCAGAAGCTGCCGGAGAGCAAGTATGAGGCAGTTACAGAGGCCTTGCACCCTCCACCAGCATTTTATTTAAATATTGTGGAGAAGAGCGTGGGGCCTCTGTAAGTGCCCCCCCTGAAAAGGTTGCACCTGCCATGAGGCGCGCCCCCCATTTTGCTCACCCCGGCATATTACATGTGACACACAGTAAATTCACAATGTAATAGTTTATTTTAAATGTATCCCTGTGCAAACTGGTCTTCCAATAGTTCATTTAAAAATAAAATATATGAAAGGTAAACCAAAAAAAAGCAGATTTAAACTTCTCTTCAGAAGCCTGCACATACAGGTGAAATAAACAGGAAACTTTTAAAAGGGGAAATATCATGTTTATATATGCTATATGTACATTAGAAGTATGTAGCCATGTACAGTATCCTCTTGACTACTAATCTACCCTGCCTAACACATACTGACACCAGCGGAGGCAGTGTTAGGGTTAATCCGGGTTTTCCCAAGCAGTAAGCAGCTTGTTTGAGTGACGGGGGAGTGTGGGGGTGCCCAATCAGGGACTCAGACCTTGGACCCTCCCCTTGGGAACAAAAGGGGCTGCACAGCCAAATTTATGGGAGTTCTAGAGTTCTATGCTGAGTTCTAGGAAGTGTGGAGTCAGGGCTCTGCCCACCTTCCTTCCCCTCCCTTAGGGGAGTGGGACCACTACCCTCTATTCCACCAGGGAATAGGGGAAGAGATGAGGATAGACCCTTGGGACCTCAAGCCTCCTGGGTTGAGTCCAGGGACCATCCACTTGTATGCTGTGTTCTGTGTTGTACAATGAAGCCGTTCCTGTTTATTATATGCTCCTGTCTGAGAGTGCAGTTATTCAGGGGGAGTACGGAAGAACTTTCCTGCAGGGACTGCATCCAGTTCTACTGGGTCCTGCGGGAAATGGAGGCGCTGCACCGAGTAAAGAAGTGAGAAAGAACCAACCATCACCCTGAAAGCCTGTCTTGTCTTTCCCATTAACACCGGCGGAAACTCAGCATCCTGTGAACCAACAGGTGAGTAGCATAACAACACCGTGTAGTAGAGGAATCTTCCAGAGGGTGGCGGAAAACCTGTTACAAGTATATGAGGTTTAACGAATAAAAGTTACTGAATTGGATTCTGCCCATTCTAGTTCACATGACTGTAGATTATTCAATTTGATTAGATTGTAGATTATTCTTTTAATAAAGAGCCAAGAGACAACAATTGCTGTATGCCTAACATTTAAAATGAAAAGAAGGAATATTTACAGTAGAAAAGTAAAAGTACTTTGCTGTCATTTCAATGGAAGGCTACAAGCTATAAACCAAAACCCCTATAATTTTGAAATAAATACCACAGAAGTTTTACATATTATTTTACTTTCAAAATATTCCACATTATGGCTCATATTTCCGCTGTTATGGCTCATATTTCCGCTGCAGTGCTCTGTCATAATACAGCTTCCACATCAGGAGACACCTTAGAATCTCATAAAATAAAATACTTCTCCCGTTTAGATACCTTCACCACAAGGAAAGCTATGGATTGCATTAAGCACATTACATGATGGCAGCATGTCATATTATTGGTGTATTATTAACAAGCATTAAAATAGCAGGGGTTTTTTTGCATGTTTCCATACTGATCCTACACAATTGAATTATTTTTTGTCTTTTATGTTAAAACATCATAGAAAGCACATGTAGTTTCTGAAATCTGGAGACAAACTTTGTTTGCATGGATTGAGGATGGCGCAGTCTTGTCCCATATATTATGTATTTGTTTATTTATTTATAAAATGTTTACCAGAAAGTAATACATTGAGAGGTACGTCTCGTTTTCAAGTATGTCCTGGGCACAGTGTTATGATGACAATATGTGGTTACAAATACATAGTTACATTAAGTGAACAGGGTTGTAGATAATATACAAGACATTGCATGCACAGTTAAAGATAATGTATATTATAGGCGTATGTAACAGTTACAGACCAGATTAAAATGTGAGACAGCTTTAGTTTTGAAAGAACTTAGACTGTAGGCGGCTGTGAGAGTCTCCGGTAGATTGTTCCAGTTGTGGGGTGCAAGGTAAGAGAAGGGGGAGCGGACGGATACTTTGTTAATTGTACAAGCAACTGTGAAATTATCCTGTGAACCCAAACAAACCAACAGTACTGGCATTGTGCTGATAATTACTGTCAATTATATTTTTTCCATATGTACAGTATGCAGTTCTTCAATCATCACAGGAACGGGCACACGCGTAACTGTCCTACCATGTATGGGATGGCCCATGATTTTCTGCCATTCCAGTAGTCTGAATGAAAGAAGACGTTCTCCTTTCTCATTCAACTCTTAACTGAGCACACCCCCCGGGACCCTATGGCCATCGTGCTCAGTGGGCAAATATTTTTGCCCGGTGCCATTGCCGCTAGAACCGAGGATCTCCAGAGGTCGGGGGAACATGGAACAGCTTCGTGGGACTCTCCTGGTCCGGACAAAAAAAATAAATAAAAATCAAGCATTCACTATTATAGATGTGCAAAAGTTTTGCTCATAGTTAAATTTTCCTGTGTCAGAGTTTGCAAGCGATTCGCCAAGCATTAAATCATGTGCATTGCAATCTCGCTTACTATGCTAACTCGCAAAATTCTCTATATTGGCTAGTTTTTCTTAATGATGAAACTCTACATAGGGCCTCTACACCACGTTTCGCTTACTGTATGGAAGCTTGCGATTAGCTCTTTGAGGCTTGTCAACATATTTAGAAAGGAAGCGAAATTGTGAAAAAAAGTTGCACACAAATTTGTGACAGCATTTTGCATAGTTTCGCAGATCTATTAGTTGTAGGATTTTTTGCTCGAGATCTGATGAATACATTTTTTATCATGTGTCAGGAATGTTTATGATCTGTTAACTTGCACTTGTGCACTGCCGCTCAGACCACCGTGTGGTTTTGTAATAAAGAATTTAATTTCTTTCTTTTTTACATTACTTAATAAATTGAGTGGAAAAGTAGATTTTGACCTAAATTAGTATAACATTTTTCCACAGTGGGTTATGGAAAATGTGTTAAACACATAATACTTTTCCCCACTATTTCCTTTATCACATCTCTCTTACACTTCACAGCCTCCAATTTAGCTCTCCCTTTCACTTTGCCAATTTAAGTAATTAATCACTTCTATTTTTAATTGCTGGTCTTGTCTATTAAATACATTTTGTTACACTCTTGTGGGGCCAAGATTAATTGTACAAGTAACTGTGAAATTATCCTGTGAACCCAAACAAACCTACTGGCATTGTGCTGATGATTTCTGTCAATTATATTTTTCATTTTGTAGACATATCTATCTACTCTATCTATCTATCTATTGTATCTACCTATTTACTGTAGCTATCTACTGTATCTATCTTTATTTTATTTATTTATAAAATGTTTTACCAGGAAGTAATATATTGAGAGTTACCTCTCGATTTCAAGTATGTCCTGGGCATAGAGTTAAGATGACAAATAATACATGGTTACAAATACAGGGCCTCATGCACTAAGCGCCGAAAACCGTTTTTTCGCCATTTTTTCGCCAAAAAAGCCTTTGCGATTCAGCAAGCGCCGATAAGTGGCCAAAATCGGCAATTTTTCTTCCCGATAAAAAATTATCGGCAGCCGGGTGCCGATAAGCCACTTATCGGCACTTTTTGAACTCGGCTGAATTCAGGTAGCCCCGATCAGCTTTTCACTGCTGATCGGCACTGGGTATCGGGCCAGGGTGGCTTAACCCCTTAATTACCTTTGCGGTTATTATCCGATAAGGTGTTTAAGGGGTTAATTGATATCTGAATGTAATTGCAATGTATTGGCTATGTATTGGCTATGTATTTTATGGGCAACGAAAGACAAGGATGTTGCTGGCGACGGGGACTTCTTATTGATGAGGTCAGTAGTACTTTATTTATTTTAATATGCTAGTTAATGTGTTTAATAATGGGCAAATAATCTATTATCCCTATCTGGATAATAGTTATTTGGCACATTATTGTACTGTAGGTGTTGGGGTGGGGGGGGGGATGTATGCATTGAATGTATAGGTCAGGTTTATTTATTTTACATTCAGGGTTGGTTCCTTGGTTCTGCGTGAGACCTCTGGAGACCACCTGAGGTATCCTCGGGTATCTCACGGGTACTAGGCTGCATGGTCCACGAGTGACACCTGTGGGGAAGAACCGGTGGCCTCACATCCGTGGGGGCACCGTGGACCCGTAGTGTGCGGGGAAGAACCGGTGGCCCCACATCCGTGGGGGCACCGCGGACCCGTAGTGAGCACCCGTGAGTCCTCAGACCCCTGTGAGAACCACCCGAGGCCCCTCAGACACCTGTGGGTCTGACCCGGGGCTCCCAGACATCCCCGGCCTACCGTGGGGACCCAATTGTGGCCTACGGTGACCCGCGGAGACCACCTGGGGGCCATGGCGCTTGGCGGGACCAACCAACAGGCCTCCAGAACCTGTATGAAACAAGTGGCTGGTACCCTGTAGGTCTGTCAGGTGACCCGCCAGGCCCGCTGGGGACTCGTGTGGGCCTGGGGTATGAACCCTGTATGTAAAATGATAAATCATGTATTTATGGGGGGGCACAGGGGGAGGGTTATGTATTTAATAAATAGAATGATGTTTATTGTGGGGCTGTGTATTGTTTTAATTGTGGGTACTGGGGGTGGGGGGAGAGGGTATTGGCCCCAAGGGTATGTGGGTAGGCTTCCCTTGTGGGTAGTGTGTGAGGGTAGTTAGGCCTCACGGGGTGGGAGGTTAGTGGGGGAGGGTATGTAGGCCTCCCGAGTGGTGGGTGAGGGTGGGTTAACCCCTTAATGACTGTAGTGGTTAATAACATCTATGGTGATTAAGGGGTTAGGGGACATTACATTGGCTGTTTTTATTCTTGTTTCTGTTTGCAGCAGCAGAGGGGGCATGGGCAGGATGAAGATGAGGATGGCCTTCATCGTGCAGCCGGACAAGGGTGAGTGCTATATGTATTTAATGTATTTATTGTTCTTTATGTATTTAAAATGGACAAATGCACTATTATCCATTTGTGGATAATAGTAATTTTGCCCATTACTGTATTATGCCTTAACACCTTCATTGCCTTAGCGGCTATCCGCTATGGTAATGAAGCAGCATTAATGTATTGTAATAATATTGTGCGGAAGCAGGGAGTCCCCTGAGCTGAACCGCATTGATGTGTGGCTCAGGGACCCCCTGCTTCCCGAGTTACAGGCCCCATTTTGATGCAACGGTTCCAGTGGCGCCACCATCTTTTTAGCGTCCAAGACGGGACGTGGGCTCGATAAAGATGGCGGCGACACTGGCACCCGATGCCTCTTACCGGGGCCTGTAACTCGGGAAGAAGGGGGTCCCTGAGCCAAAAATCAATGCGGTTCAGCTCAGAGGACCCCCTGCTCACACACAATATTATTAAAAAATACATTAAGGCTGCTTAATTACCATAGCGGATAGCCGCTAAGGTAAGGAATGATTGTTTATTTATATGTGTTTTACTCATAGTGTAGATGTGCAGAGGGTCTCCGGAACTGAACCGCTTTGGTTTTAGGTCCGGGGACCCCCTGCTTCCCGAGATAAAGGCCTCTTTATGGGGTGCCGGTGTCCCTCTGCTTTGTTTACATTCCGCGGTCATGTGATCGGGACATTTAAATGCAGAGGGATACCGGCACCTCATAAAGGGGCCTGTATCTCGGGAAGCAGGGGGTCCCCGGACCTGAAACCAATGCGGTTCAGCTCCGGCGACCCCCTGCACATGTACACTATGAATAAAATTTGTTTTGATATGTTTTTATTTTGCCGATGTTTGCGCAGAGAGAGCGTCAGGTCTCTCTTTGCTGCAAACACATGTCGGCAGAAACGGCCTATCGCCAGGCTATCGGGAGCCAGGCTTTTTTATCACCGGCTCATCGGCGTTTTGCTTTCGCAGTGATTCGGCAGGGATTCGGCATGGATTCGGCCCTTACTGAATACTGCGAGGGCAAATCGCCAAAATCATGCCGATAGGAAACACTTGGCGAATGCATTTTTTCGGCGCTTAGTGCATGAGGCCCACAGTTACATCAGTGAACAGGGTTATACATTGTATACAAGACATGGCATGCACAGTTAGAGATAATATATTGTATAGGCGTATGTAACAATTAGAGACCAGATTAAAATGTGAGTGAGACAGCTTTAGTTTTGAAAGAACTTAGATTGGTGGGGGCTGTGAGAGTCTCCGGTAGTTTGTTCCAGTTTTGGGGTGCTATGTATCTATCTATCTATCTATCTATCTATCTATCTATCTATCTATCTATCTATCTATCTATCTATCTACTATATCTATTTATCTACTGTATCTATCTTTCCCAATTGAACATGAACGCACATTTTAAAGATACTGCATAAAATAAAACATGCTTCATGTACATTCTATTAATATACAAACATATTAACCCTTTTGCTTCTAGAGGGGATTGCAATGCTTTGCAGTGGAATTCTAATCTTTCTTTCATCGCTGGAAGACACCAGCCCACTCAAGTTAATGGGCCATAAAGAGTCTTCCAGTGCTGGGAGGTGTCTTGTGGCAGAAGACTGCTTAGTAATATATGGACCATAATGTTTTCCTTTTCCTCCTGGCTGCACTAATGTAAGCTCAATTCTTTTGTACTCTTTTTGAATGTCATGAGAGAGAGGGAAAGAGAGAGGGAGAGAGAGGGAAAGAGAGAGGGAAAGAGAGAGGGAGAGAGGGAGAGAGTCTTAGGCCTCGGATATATATGTTTCCCTCAAGGTATTTCTTAATATTATCCATTAATAAATCTTCAAGTAGATTCCCCACTATTACTGCCAGGTTTAAAGGTCTATTATTATTTTTTTTTATTTTTTTTTTTACCTCCTGATCTAATTTCCTTTGTAAATAAAGGCATCATGCCTGCTTTACGACAATCTTGTGGTAGTAAACCTATGGAAAAAAATATTAAATATAATGGTCTGACGATGACTGAGAAGAGCTCATGAGAACCCTGAATGCTATAAGTGCCAGGTGCTGCACTATATACACCTTGATTTTGCAAGCTATCTTTGCACTTCTTCCTGAGTTGGCTAAATATTAAGATTGTGGCTTCCTTTTGCTTTTCTGTTTTTATAAATGGCTCCTCTTTTGTATATGCAGAGGCAAATCATTTGTTTTATACCTCTGCTTTCTCCTTATCCCCAATAAGAAAATCAAACTGAATGTGTCCTACTGTATATTCTATGTAGCTCTGTTTCCTAGTGAACACAGACCGCTACCAATGCTGTATAACCTTTAGGCTAGCAGGGCCTGAGCCTCCGCCACGGAGAGCCTGGGGCACGTGTAATAATATGGATAACCTCGTACTTGGTGCAGCGCCTCCACCTGCGATGGCTCCCACCAGAGGGGGAGTGGTTCCTCGCAGGACAAAAATATATCATTTCACACACACAGCATGTAAAACAACCAATGACTTTACTATCGCAACCATAAGCTTCATATATCAACAGGTGTCCCTCCCTAGAGGAGACACTAACTACTGCGTCTCGCAGGACGCTACCCCCCGTTCACCGGGTGATCCCACCCCGTGTTCAGTAACCACACTTAGTGTTCCCCCACCCTCGAGTGAGATATGTATTAGGGTGACTGCACAGCCACTATGTCCTGTATGGATATGTGATATAGTTGGTGCACTTATTGATGGTTACCTGCTGGGCACTCCAGTGCCCGGGCCTGCCAGGGAGCTTCACAAAGGATCAGATGACGGTTGAGTACTGGAACTACCTTCCGCGGCGATCCCACCCGGTCGGTTGCTGCTGCTGCTACGTAGTAGTAGTAGAGGTTTGAGCCCAAACCTCTGGCTGGATATGCAACTGTCTCTGTACTTATGATTGTCCGGTACACAATAAAGGGGAACTGCAACCTTACAAGGGCCGGTCCCTACATCCGCTCCACTCTACGGGGACTCAGGGCCTAACTGGGCCGGGGTATAAGGCCTAGTGTAGGGGCTGTTGGCCTCCCTACACATAGCGCTCCGTCTCGTTACTCCTCCCGCTCCGTTCTGCCAACGTGCTTCCCTTGTACCACCCTTTAACCTTCTTCCCGATATACTGGCCACCCTATAGGCTCCCTGGCGTCACATGGTCTCGCTGTGCCTACTGGGACTCGTAGTCCTGAACGCTCCACCCTATAGGAGCCGTCCCTCCTTCGCGGGCTTTGCAACCTGTGGCCGCGAATGCGCGACCTCTGCTCCCTAGCCACCTCCGCGACCCGCTGCGCCTGCACGAGCATTAAACATGGTGGCGCCCTGATCGCGTTCTGATACTGCAGAGCCTCCGGTATGCTGGAGCGCTCCCTGCACGGCTGCAACCTTCCAACACATATACAATAGGGTGAGTCTGGGGAGTCTGGCTACATCCTCCCCCCTGTGGACTCCAATGCCCCCTTTTGGACTACTAAAACATCAACTGGTACAATGATTTATATAATAAAAATGCATGAATACGTAACGACACATATACCACTCTATATAAGGTTATACATCTTGCTGAACATCACGATAACTGACTTTACTCGGTTGCGAGCCCACTGCTGAGCCTCATAATGGGGTGCTCCGAACTGATCATAAGTCATCCTCATTGGAGGCTGCCCAACTCTCTGACTTCCCTCGGGAGAATGACTGTCACAGTCCTGAGGCTCGGCCTCTTCCCTTGGGGGAGTTACAGTTTCTGCCTGATCATTGAATGGCACAAAACATGGACTTTGCGGGTCCAATGTAGAATTTTCCAGCACCACCGTATCGAGCGTTTGCTCACCGAGCCCTTTACACGTAGCTCCACCGGGAGATGCTCGCTGCTGCTGAGGACCCCTTTGAGAGGTTCCCTCCTGAGGGTCTTCGAAATTCATATTATTGTTGGTCTCTGTACCACCCTGGGGCGTCTCTCCATCCAATGAAGGAGCTGGTAATTCCGCTTCCTCCTCCCGTACTTGCGGAATAGGAAGTAAATGGTTTCTATGCCATACCTTCACCCGACCCTCCGAGTCCTTGATGCGATAGACCGGAAGTCCAGGCATCTGTGATTCTACCTCATAAACTCCTTCTCTCCACCGGTCGGCCAATTTATGTTTTCCCGGTACTCCCAAGTTGCGAAGGAGTACTGCATCCCCTGGCTGGATGTCCCGATGTTTGACCTTGTGGTCATAGCGTCTCTTGTTACCAGCATTCAGTTTTTCCGTAGATCTTTCCGCTTGCTGATAGGCCTGTTGCAGGTTTTCTTGTAGTCTCTGCACATATTTGAAGTGAGTGGCATTATGAACTCCGTCAGTGGAGACCCTCAGCCGTATGTCTACTGGCAGTCGGGCCTCTCTTCCGAACATCAGGAAGTAGGGCGAGAATCCGGTAGATTCATGTCTGGTACAGTTGTAAGCGTGTACTAGCGTTTCTACATGTCTACTCCACTCAGTCTTTTGCACCCCCATCAAAGTGCCCAGCATGTCCAGTAGAGTGCGATTGAACCGTTCAGGCAATGCGTCCCCTTGGTACGGGGTGGTTCGAGATTTGGTAATGTGCAAGATCTTTAGTAATTCCCTTATTAGTTTGCTTTCAAAGTCTCTGCCCTGATCAGAATGTAATCGGTGCGGAAGCCCATAATGTATAAAGTATTTTTCCCAGAACACCTTGGCTACGGTGATGGCTTTTTGGTCTTTTGTCGGAAAGGCTTGCGCATATCTCGTATAATGATCGGTGATAACCAGCACATTGCAGATTCCCCGGCTATCCGGCTCAATACATAGAAAGTCCATGCATACTAAGTCCATGGGACCCATACTTTTCAAATGGCCCATTGGGGCCGCCCTGGTGGGTAGTGTTTTACGTTGAATGCATAGGCTACACCTCCGACAATGAAGCTCCACGGCCTCTCTCATTCTGGGCCAGAAGAAAAGGTCTCGCACCAGTCCAAAAGTTTTGTCAACTCCCAAATTACCATGTTCATCATGTAAGGATCGCAACACCAGATATTGTAACATTTTAGGTAGGACCAGCTGCCGCCTACTTGGATGGTTATGATATTCCACAACCCGGTATAATAAATTGTCTGCCTCTCGGATCAGGATGCCCCCCACATCGCCAGGGGCGTGTTTGAGTAGATCTTGACGGTTTTTCTGAAGAGCATGGCGGATGGCACCAGCTATTGGGTCACGAACTGGATAACGCACCATGTCTTTCCAGGCTATGATCTTGTCAGGAGTGATGTGCATGCCACTGGGATCCCTATAGGCTTCCGGGATGGCTTTGGACGCACACCCTAAAGAATCCGCCACTCTTAATTCGGAAAAGGCTACTTGATCATTCACTATGGCTGCGGTGCAGCACAGAGCTCGCATCCCAGGTCCAGGGATTTCTTCCCATTGATCGTCATCGGGGGTTGCGACCAGCCCCGGTCATCTAGATAGGGCATCGGTCCCTACATTCAGGAGACCCGGTTTGTATTTCAAGGTGAAATTGTAGTTGAAGAGTGCTGCTAGCCATCGATGTCCCGCCGCATCGAGCTTAGCTGAAGTCATGATATACTGTAGGGGATTATTGTCGGTGCGCACCTCGAACGAGGTCCCATAGAGGTAGTCATGGAGTTTATCCACGATGGCCCACTTCAAGGCGAGAAACTCGAGCTTATGTACTGGATAGTTCTGCTCACTGGCCGTCAGACTGCGGCTGATGTAGGCCACAGGTCGTAATCCTTCTGGATGTTTCTGATGCAGTACCGCCCCTAGTCCACTGAGACTAGCATCCACATGTAGGATATAAGGTTGTTCGGGGTTGGCATAGGCTAACACTGGAGCCGCTCTCAGACTCTGCTTCAAGTCCAGGAAAGCCTGTTCACACTCTGGGGTCCATTTGTCCCCGAAGGGCTGTCGGGCGGGAGTAGCCTTTCGCCCCGTGTCTTTGGGATATGTTTTGAGAAGACTGTTGGGGGCTTTGACCCAACGAGAATATCCCTCCACAAATTTAAGATAGTAGCCGCAGATCCCCAAGAAAGAGCGCAATTCCACCACGTTATCGGGTCGGGGCCAGCTTACTACGGCTTCTATTTTAGCTGGATCAGTGGCTATTCCTTCCGCCGACACGGTGTCCCACGTAGGTCACAGATGTCCTACAAAATCGGCATTTATCCAAAGATAACTTGAGCCCCTCTCGGGCAAACCGGTCAAGCACCTTCAGGAACCGAGTCTCATGCTCCTCTAGCGTTCGGCCAAAGACGATGATGTCGTCCAAATACACTAGACATTCTCGGGGGTTCAAGTCCCCTAAGGTTTTCTTCATTAGCCGCTGGAATGTGGCCGGTGCCCCACAAATGCCTTGGGGCATGCGAGTGAATTGGTAGAACCCCAGCGGACAAATACAAGCAGTCTTCTCTTGATCCTCGGGGCTCATGGGTACCTGGTAATACCCGGACCAGAGATCCAACACACTGAACCATTTGCTCCCATTGAGGGCATTCAGGATTTCCTCTATGCGGGGAAGGTTATACTGGTCAGGAACCGTACGATTGTTCAGAGTCCTGTAATCCACACATAATCTCACTGTCCCATTCTTTTTCCTCACCAACACGATGGGTGAGGCACAGGGGCTTCTTGATTCCGTGACGATCCCGGCCTCCTCCATTTCTTGAAGCACGGCCCGTACATCATCGACGTCCCTAGGGGCGAGGCGCTGGGAGTGCTCCCGGAAGGGAGTCGTATCATTCATTCGGATAGTATGCTGGGCACTGCGACTGCACCCCACATCCATTTCTCCAGTAGAGAAGACGTCTTGCCTCCCTTACAATTGGACCCTCAATCGCTCCTTCCAATCTTCGGGCTCCCCGGATGAGCCGAAATCAAAATCCAGCCCCGCCGAGGGGCATTCAGTTCAGGTGGCATTGACTTGGACAGCCTCGTCCACTGAACTGACCGGGTAGATCCTCCCTATTCTTTGTCCCGCATCTATGGCCATGGTGAAGGGTGATAGATTCTGGATCATTACATAGATGCGACGATGGATGGCGGCCGGCCAATCCCGAAATTCAGGCACTAACCCGTATCCTCTGTTAGCATCTTTCTCAGGCGTACTCTCCAGTGAAAAGAGCTGTTCCGTGTCTGCTCGTTCAGCATACGCGCACCAGGCTGGCATTCTCTGTATTGCCCCAGGCGGAATCTTGGTTAAACCCGCTCTGCCGCAGAACAACAGCCCATATTCTTCGGGGACCGATGGGGAAGGGTCCGGGTCCACCTGGACAAGCTGCAGTTGGAGACTTGACATGGGTAATTCATTCGTTTCTTGCAAATAGGCCCGGATAACAGCTTGCACAATGTCCGCATTAGTTCCCAGAATGATTGAGTACTTAGGTAGATCTTTGGGCTCCGGACACACGAGGGAGTCCACGTTCATGGGATGTGACTTCCCGGTGTTGAGCTGCTGAATCTCCAGAGACACCGTCACGATACCATCGATGGGGTAGTCTTCATTGCTCAGCCCCCTCACTTTGATGTGTTCATCCGACTTCAGTGGCCTATTCTGAAGATGTTGATCATAAAACCCTCGATATATGATGGTCCACTGGGATCCCGTGTCCAGTAAGGCGGAGGAGTAGATGCCGTCCACCAGTACACGTATAAGAGCCACCGGTCCCACCCGATTGTTCCAGTCCCGGGGACATTCACCACCTTGGTTGGAGGTCGGGTCTGGATCAGTGACCTCCCGGGGTCCAGATAGAGTTGGTGCCGCTCCGGCTTCTCCGTTGGTGGCGTAGACTCCACAGACCATGGCATTAGGCGTGAACTTCTTGGGGGAGGGGCTCCGGTCCCAAGGTTCTCCCATCCGGCAATCATATGATATGTGCCCTTTCTTCCCACATTTATAACAGGACAGGTTCTGCGTGGGGTGCGGCGGTTATAAGGAGGCGAGGTTCGCCCGGAGTACTTCGACCGCTCGGGCCAGGTTTATCCGGAGGGTTTTCCTTCTTCTCACTAACTCCCTTACTCTTGGGAGTGACGGCATTAGGTGAGCCTCATGTTCCTTGACTTGCTGTAACAACTTGGTGAACGAGGGGGGGCTCCCCCGGGTGAGGTTATCATGGATCATGTTGGCAATGGGATGGTTGGGGCTGGACCCTCGCAGATATTGTTTATGGAGGTACTCATCCATTTGAGCAGCCATAACATACTTGTGGTGAAGTAAGGGCCCTAATGCTATCTGTACCCGATGGATGTAGGCGGATAAGTCTTCTCCGTCCTTTTGATTGATGGCATAATATTTGGCCCACAGGACTCCATCATCCTCGGTTACGCCATAAGCCTCTGTCAAGAATTCGAAAATCATTCGAGAGGTCAAATCCGGATATTGATCTCGATGAATGCTGACCAGAGTGGACGCTGGAGGCCTCAGGCATTCCATGATGTGTTGGAGTTTTACCGCATCCGTATAGGACCATTCTTCCATTACACCCCGGGTGTGGTCCTTCCATGGGTCTATCCCATCTTCCCCCGTTGGAACGGGGAGGGTCCCAGAGAAGGCCTTCAGCTTCCAGTAATTTTGGGAGTGGGTGGCCAGTGTGAGGGTTTCCACTAACGGTGGCAAACTGGGTGGGGCGGTTAGCTGGCCTACCTTGTCATTAAGTTTCTGTAGCATCTCCCTACACAGTCCAGCTTCCTCGGATACACTGGATCCTTGGTAACTGAAGTCCGACCGACAGCTACCCACTTCACTTGCCGAATAACGAGCGGAGGTGGGAGTATGGCAGTCGTCGCCCAGCCCCTCAGGGAGTATGTCCCAGAGTGGGTAGACAAAGGGGCTTTCACCGGGAGGGGAGTTGGGGAGTTGCAGGTAGTGGGGGACAGAGGGCTCGAGTACCACCAAATCTCGGCGACAATCAACTAGCAAGGTGTTCCACTTGGCGTCTTGGTCTATAAGAACGTCCACCAGGCGGGCCTTGGCAAATCCTGGTAATTGTCGTAGGGCCGTTTGTAATGTCTCTAACAGTAAGGCCATAGGTACTTGACTCACAGCCTCCACGCGGCGGGCGTTTGCATTTGTCGCTCCCAGTCGCGCACACTCTGACACGAGGGGAGAGTCATTGTGGACAGGTCACGGTGTGTGTGTATAAAAGGGGCACCCCAGGTCTAAGATCTCAGCAGCACCTCCAAATGTAGCCCTGTTTCCTAGTGAACACAGGCCGCTACCAATGCTGTATAACCTGTAGGCTCGCAGGGCCTGAGCCTCCGCCATAGAGAGCCTGGGGCACGTGTAATAATATGGATAACCTCGTACTTGATCCCACCCCGTGTCCAGTAACCACACTTAGTGTTCCCCCACCCTCGAGTGAGATATGAATTAGGGTGACTGCGCAGCCACTATGTCCTGTATGGATATGTGATATAGTTGGTGCACTTATTGATGGTTACCTGCCGGTCACTCCAGTGCCCGGGCCTGCCAGGGAGCTTCACAAAGGATCAGACGATGGTTGAGTACTGGAACTACCTTCCGGGGCGATCCCACCAGGTTGGTTGCTGTTGCTGCGTAGTAGTAGTAGAGGTTTGAGCCCAAACCTCTGGCTAGATATGCAACTGTCTCTGTACTTATGATTGTCCGGTACACAATAAAGGGGAACTGCAACCTTACAAGGGCTGGTCCCTACATCCTCTCCACTCTACGGGGACTCAGGGCCTAACTGGGCCGGGGTATAAGGCCTATTGTAGGGGCTGTTGGCCTCCCTACACATAGAGCTCCGTCTCCTTCCTCCTCCCACTCCGTTCTGCCAACGTGCTTCCCTTGTACCACCCTTTAACCTTCCTCCCGATATCGTGGCCACCCTATTGGCTCCCTGGCATCACATGGTCTCGCTGT
Source organism: Ascaphus truei (assembly GCF_040206685.1). Lineage (NCBI taxonomy): Eukaryota > Metazoa > Chordata > Amphibia > Anura > Ascaphidae > Ascaphus > Ascaphus truei. The sequence continues at coordinate 25,679,913 of NC_134486.1, forward strand.
GCCTACTGGGACCCATAGTCCCGAATGCTCCACCCTATAGGAGCCATCCCTCCTTCGCGGGCTTTGCAACCTGTGGCCGCGCATGCGCGACCTCTGCTCCCTAGCCACCTCCGCGACCCGCCGCGCCTGTGCGAGCATTAAACATGGCGGCGCCCTGATCGCGTTCTGATACTGCGGAGCCAACGGTATGCTGGAGCACTCCCTGCACGGCTGCAACCTTCCAACACATATACAATAGGGTGAGTCTGGGTAGCCTGGCTACATCTATTAGCTAATCCTTTTACTACTAGGAAAACGCTATATTTTATACCACATAGTTGGATGAGCGGGTAAACCTAATTCCTTCATGACATTCATAACTTTGGAATGAAACTCGGGCAAAACAAACTTGGACACGCCATCAATTTGTATATGTTGTCATCAAATTGTCTTAGTATTCCCAAACTTCAGTTAAAACTGCTAATGCCTGGCCAATTTAATTCTCACACTCTTGTGTGCTATTATACAAACCTATAAATAAGCTGAGTTTCCACTGACAGTCTAGGCAACGACAACGAAGTTGCCCAGAAGCAGTAGCCTCCTTATCAAGCTGCCAGACAGCAGCCATAATCAGCCCTGATTTCTCAGGTACCTCTTACTGGGTTAACCCTCTGACTACTGGTTTCAACTTCCCCCTGTCACAATCCCTTCCTCACTGTGGTAAGATAGGGTATCATAACTCTGTATCCTACCCTGCTCACCTCACACACTGTACTCTGGTACTGAGGCATAAGGCAGTGATTCTTCATATGTGCAAGGCACTTTAGTCTTTCATGATCCTACTTAAAGCAGCAGTCCAAGCTGCCGTTTAAAAAAAAAATATTTAAATACTTTAATATGTAGATCAATACAATCCACACAATCATAAGCAATTAGCTAAGTTGACGATCGATCCGTTCTCTTGTGATCGATCGGCGAAGATTCGTCTCAGGGTTTTACTAAATGGCTGTCAGTGCAGCAGAAGAGGACCAAAGATGCAAAGTTCTATGGAGAAGATCATGTGACCAGGCAGTCACTAGATACAATTGGTGCACTGCTAGAGAGAGTACAGGGCTCAAAACGTTGTGTGTCAGAGCCTGTTTCAGAAGAGGAGGGGGATGTGACTTGTAAATGGTTGCTATAGAAATAAAAAATGCTTGTTACATTATAATACATAAAACATGTCATTCAGAATCTTTAAAAAAATGCTATAAGTATTTTATCATAGTACAGAACTGATTTATTTAAAAAAACAAACAAAAAACACGCATGTAGGATATTGCTTGGTCTACAGAATTAAGGTAATGTGTCATTACGTCTAATGATCCTGAATTCATACTAGTCCCAGGGCCATTGATAGGGAAACCCTTCAAGGACACTGATCTCCTCGGTTGAAGTCTGTACTTCTCCAGCTTACTATACATGGGGCTTGACTTTAATGGACATTTATTATGCAAGCCATTTTACCCCTACCGTCACAGTGCCCTTATGATATTCAGGCAGCATCTTAACGGGAAACTTAAGTGTTAACTAAAATCATTTTTTTTAAACTTAAAGTATTTTTTATTCCATATAATATTGATTTTGATTTAAAAAAATGCAATCATATTATGATTACTATATACCAATTCATCCATCGTTTGACTATTGGTTACTACTTCTACCTTGTTTTCAATTACTAGATCCGTTATTGCTTCCTTCCTACAGTAGGTGGGTTCAATCTGACTAGGTTGTAGGTTGTGCTGAGGCCTTTCCCTGCTGGAGGGACTATTCCCCTGGCTGCAAGAGGAATAACTGTGCTGCAGTGACACTATTCCTAGGGATTTATAAGAAAATACATTTATTCTAGGCACACACAACGTTTCGAGCTGTACAAAGCTCTTTCTCAAGTGACACTTGAGCTTGAAACGTTGTGTGTGCCTAGAATAAATGTATTTTCTTATAAATCCGTAGTGCCCTGGATCCTCCCATTTGTTCATATATCTTGAAATTACACAGACAGGTTATTTCCCTGAACCACGGAGCACCGGCACCTCTAACTGCAAGTATATTGCTGCTTTATTATACTCTTACAGGTGTGCTAGACATAACCCCTTTTGTTTGATAGTACATCATATTATAACACAATGGGAATAAGCGTTTCAGACAAAACAATAGGACATTGAGTCCCTGCCCCAAAGAGCTTACAATCAAAGCTGTACTGTATGCTTACCAGGAGTAGTCATTCGTAGAAGCCTATAAAATATTCTTGAGATCCGCCACCTGTTAGAACCCAACGCATGCTCCTGTATTAACTCATCGTAACAGAACAATAAAGTCTGTGGCACTTTATGACACTAGATATTTTTGTACTGAAGAAGTTAATCAGTTTTCTCCCCAGCATTGCACTATTTTCATTTATTTTGGACAGCAACCTCATGTGTTGCAATGCAAAACCTCGCTAAGTCTGAGTACCGTATGTGCTGTACAGCATTTCCTCAATCTAATTTTACTTGTGTAACGGGTATTCCCCCACCCAATCGCAGATTCTACTGTGTGAGTGCAGGAAACATATATTGTTACTCAGGTGTGGTGCATTACCTGTTGGCTCACAGGAGGGCTGAGCTTCCGCCACGGGGAACCTGGGGTAATTATACTAGGGGTGATCACTTACAACATCTTCTCGGTACAGCGCCTCCACCTGCGATGGCTCCCACCAGAGGGGGAGTGGTTCCTCGCAGGACAATCAATAATACCATACACAGTGCTTTATATAACGAAGGACTTTACTAACGACTAATAATGATAACCTGTGTCTCTCTCACGGTGAGACACTAACAGTGACGTCTCGCAGGACGATTCCCAAACACTAGGTGATCCCACCCAGTGTCCCAAGAACCCCACCCAATGTCCCGTACTCCTACAGAGATAGTCAATGGGTGACTGCGCAGTCACTAAGAACCTCTAGGCCTGTTGGTGCACATGTGATGGTATAATACCTGCCGAGCACTCCGGTGCTCGGGTCAGCAACAAACTTATCAAAGGGCCAGACGTGTGATGAATCCGTCTGATCCAACCGAACTCCTTGCACGTGCGGACCGCTTCACAGGAACCGCAGCGTCTGCTGTGTCCCTGTCTAATCTAAATGGTACTAACGTGACAGGAACCCTAACCTAGGGCCTGTCCCTGTAGTACAGCAACCTGTAGTGGCTTGGGGAACTCCTAGGGCCTGCAGGGGTAATGACCTGTCCCACTCCCCCAACTACCCAAGTCCCTTCGGTAAGTGATCTGGAATGGACTAGAGTACTCTTCCATGCAGTACTTGGGCGTCTACCTACTGTTGGCTAGCCTAGTGCAGATCCTCTCCAGAATTCCTGCTCTCAGTTACCAGTTTATCCCTTCAGGCATCCTACCCCTAGCGCTACCTCAAGGTGACTAGAACAGCTATAGCCCTTCTCCAGACCCACTACTCTCTGACTAGTCCCAGCGCCTACAGCAGCAAGCTGTAGCTCACTGGAGGTTGGCAGTCAACGTGCTGCGCAACAAGGTGCCTGCCTGTCAGACCTCACAGCACTGCCCGCCGTGACTCTGACAATGCAGCACTACACTGAGGGCAGCGTCCCTATCTTGGGCCTCCCTCAGCACTTACCCACTAACCTAGTGGGGAGTTGGGGCCTACCTGGGGTGTGGGTACCTATGGGGTGCAGGAGCTGCTCTCGCTCCCCGCACCTTACTTCCCTACAGCTCCCTGACTCCAACTCTGCGTAACCTTCCTTTCCCAGCTCCCACTAATGTAAGTGGCAGGGTCCCTAACCCGAGGGCTGCCCCTGGCAACACTCACCTTACTGGGGAGCTGAGCTATCTCGAGCCCTGGGGGTGCTGGCCTAGTACAGGGAGTCCCTGACTCCTGTACCCTACCTCCTTCCCTGGGCTGCTCCGGTCTCTGACTGATCTAACGTGCTGCAAGCCCGCCAAATGTATCTCTTTTCTCAGGGGTCTCCTAAGCCCTATTGGCTCCCTGGGGTCACATGGGGCTCGCAAAGGCTCTTGGGATATGTAGTCCCAGCTCCGAGCCTTCCCTGGTAGGCTAGGGGTTCGCGGGCTTTTCCCTACCTTCACTGCGCTTGCGCAAGCTTTCCCGGGCTGCCTCGACCTTCCCTCAGCTCTCCCTGCTCTCGCGCGAGCTATCCCTGTCTCGGGGGCTTTCCTTGCGCCTACGCATCCCTGCGCATGCGCAACAGTGTCCTCAATGGCGGCGCCCTGCTTGTCCGGCCGCCGGGACCTTAGAGACGCGATCGCGGCCTTAGCAACTGCCCGATCGCGTCCCCGGCAACCGGCCGCAGGCAGAAGAAGCCGCGCTGCTCCCTGCTCCAGCCCCCACCCTTGGAAGCAGCCGTCGGGTCTGTCGGCACCCGCGACCGAGCTGCTCAAGGGGAGGGGGGTCTCCAGGAGCCACGGGAGCTCCAGGCTACACTTGGTTTTCCATTCAGCTTATTATTATGTCAGTATGACACGACCTACCCACCGTGAAACTCTGCTGATTTATATTAATACTGTAACTGTGTTTTTCAAAAGGGACCTCTTATTGGAGATTGAGATATGCTTATCTTACAGGAATGCAATTCCCTGCTTTTGATCTATCCCCTTCCTAAATTAAATGCACTACATCTGTTTTATTCCATTATTATTTAACCTGCACTAATAAAATCCTTGAGCCAAATTATATTTTCTGCATGCATACATGTTATGAGTGTAATGCTCTGGCTGAGCTGAGCTCATTTACATGACCCGAGGACCAGCTGCTTTTTTAACCATTGTTTTTTTCAAGTAGCTCCCTCATTTCCTCCTCGGTTGCACAAATGTCAGTAATGCTAAAGTTGGCACTTCCTGTTTATGTGATACAGTATCTTTGTGAGTGAGTCCTGCTTTATATACTGAGGCAAAAAAAGTGTTTAATACTTCTGCCTTCGCCTTCTTACCCATAGTATGCTTTCCCTTTCTATTCCCCAAAGGAAAGAGAAGCCAGGGTTCCTTTAGTTTTACAATTAGTTTGCTTGCTTTCCTTAGCTTATGTGCCACTGATTAAAGCTGCAGTTCAAACTCTTTTTTTTTACTTCAATAGTTTCATGTGGGCAATCTCTACTTGCCTAAAGAACTGCATAGCTGCCGGTCAATCCGTTCTCAGTCTATTGATCGGCGAAATTTGGCGACATCTTTAGATCTGGGGAATGTAAATGGTTGCTATAGGAACAAACATGCTTGTTAAAATAGAATACAAGAAAATTGGTCTTTCAAAGTTGTTGTTTTTTAAAACAGAAAATGCTAAAAGTATTTTTTCTTACTACAGAACTGATTCATTAAAAAAAACCAAAAAAAAAACCACATGCAGGTTATTGCTTGAACTGCAGTTTTATTACTGCATTATACTATATCTACACTAACTCATACTCCATGATAAACAACATTGCAGTAGTTGACATCGGGTTGTAGTGATGTGTGGTTATTATTGACCTGTTGATGTTTTTACTGTAACGTTCATTATTTTTGTGTTCCCTGTGTATTCCTTTTATTCTCTCTTCAGATTATTTGTTCCGGTGGATTTGCTATGGAACTGGTTTAGATTTGTACTTTAATGTATTTAGAACATAGCAACCATTCTTTAGCATTTATGGAATCAGTGCCTATCTTTATAGATATGAGTAAGTATTGGTACTTTACATTCATAAAATAAAGGAGAAGAGACCGCTCATCCCATATATGTATATATAAGTGATAATAAGTAGGTGCTCAGAGGAAAAATAGATATATAGTAGCAGGGTTGATCCAAAGGGGATCAGAAAAGGTTTCCTCTATACATAACACTCAATGCTAGATTCTAATAACCGGATAACATTGATCCAACAGATAATTACTGTGTGGGTCTTTAGACCCATAGTACCCGAAAAGACCAAGAAAAAATAATAAAGTTTTATTAATTCCAATATTTGATTAAAAACACATAACTGCATTCATACATTAAAATGACTCAGATTGCAAGTAGCTAGATAGCTGACTGTGTCTCAGTCAAAGGTATACACATCTATCTATAAACATCTATTCCAGAATAAATACCATAGTAGTAGGATCTATGGTGTAGTCCCGGCAAAACAGTAATTACTGTGATAAATGCTTATTCTCCTAGGTGTATATCATAATACATAAATATACATATCATTCAATTGATATCCTTTGGAAAAGCATGTGGCTCAAAATGCCAGGATGTAGTTATAACCAGTATGTACATTTGTGTGGTCGCATCTTAATTAGGTGAAATTGCAGGGTATAACCATGTCACAATGTGCCTTTAACGGTAAAGGTTAGTTCTCACACTGCTATCGGAAAAGCACCAAGAATAACAGACATAACCAAGTAAGTATTAATCATCAATGTGCAACAGTGTGCCTTTAGCAGTAAAGGTTGGTTCGCATATTGCTATTGGGAAGGCAAAATTAGGTAAGTAATAACCCTGGACCACAGCGGGTCTAATAATACCGCCGCAACAACCACATAGGATACAAGCCTGACTGAGCGTCCGTCTATAGCCCTGGATCTGAGATGTCGCTACTTCAGATGGCGTCACCCCCCTGAAGAAGCGTGTTCTACACGCAAAACGATCGTCGGGCGACACGTCATGAGTGACGTCATCTGAAGTAGCGACATCTCAGATCCCGGGCTATAGACGGACGCTCTAAAAAGTGTTATGTTTGGTGTAATAAGATTATATAAACCTCGTACCTTACAGTATAATTATGTTTCAAATGTGTACATGTTTATGAATGGCCTACATATGGCTGCCTTGCCATTTTTTGGAAACTACACTTATCAGCATGCCACACATGGGTGACAGTGTGCAGTTTTGTGCCCGTCTACCTGTTAGCTGATTTCCTAGTCTGCAAACCTGTAGCCTACATTTACAAAATCTCAGGGTACATGTGGAAAAACAAATGAAGTATACAGTACATACTGTAGTGAAGAGATGCTAAAAAATATTGACAAAAGTGTTGGTGAACTTCACTAATTTCACACTCGTGGTTTAAGGAAAAAAATCAAGCGTTTTTCAAGTACATGTAGACAGCTATGGATTCTTTGGTCTTTTCTCTTAGGATGCTTTTGTAACACATGCCCACCCCCTCCCCCCCTGGGAGATTTCACTGCTACATGGTGTGGTGCATACCTGCTGGCTCACAGTAGATCTTAGCTTCCCGCGTTGTTGTAGGGGGGAGAAACGAACAGGCTTCTGGGGCAGTAACTGATTCGTACTCACAGTGACAGCGCCTCCATCTCTTGCAGGCCCCAGGGATGTGGGGACAATCCCTACAGGAGAACTTACTTCCTCTCCCCCTGATAAATTGCAGTCTCGGGCAGGAAGGTATATTGTAACAGGAACACACTTTATTCTTACACACTGAAGATAGTTAGCATACACAGCTGACACAGTGGTTACAGCAGTTCTTGGGGCTTCACCCTCAGGATGTTCCCTGGACCTCCACTGCGGGTACAGGGCCCCCACAACAGTCCTTGCTCTTCCCTGACTCCCTATTAGAGCCAGTGGTATGGTCTCACTCCTAACTCCCCAAGGGGAGAAGGCAGTATGTGCACAGACAATCCGCACTTCTGGGTGAGAACCTGTCTCTCTCAAGGGTAGAGACAACTGACTAACTTTGGTAGTGCAGCTCCTTAAGTACAAGAAAAGCAGGAACCAGGTCTGAGTCCCTGATTGGACACACATAGGCCTAGTCGCTCAACCTCCTCTGTGACTCACTGAAGCTACTGAGGGTGGGGAAAACCCATGATTACTCCTGGCAGGCCTGCTCTTACCAGGGCTTACTGCCAGGAGAAGGGCAGACTGGTAGCCAGAAACCAGTCCTGGCTACACTTTCAAAAGGTTCAGGCGTATGAGGAAAATTAGTGGTAATAACTAAAATAAATCTTTTAAAGTGATTACTTGTGTATTAATTGTGAAACACAAATATATGATAAGTGTCTAAAATTTAGCAAATGTGAAAGATCACTAGAAAGTTGTGAAAATGGATGAACCCCAGTGTAATACAGATAGGTTCAGAAAAAAAATTCTATTTTTTCTCTTCTCTTTCTCCATTGGAGATATGCCCCCCTCCCCTGTTTCTTAGATCCTATCGCGTATGAAGAATGATGGAAATCATAGGGCAGCAACTTTTTTAAGTATAAAGTAAATGACAGAGCAGTGAAAATACACTCACATACTCCATGGTGTAAAAAGGCTTTTAGACCAAACAGGGCCGGAGGACTTGAGATGGGCGAATTTATTTTGCGGCTTTGGATCTGCCTCAAATTGGTCGGTTCCTTTGGTTCACGGATTTTCGTAGCAGCCGTTGTAGTACTTAGAGAAGTACTTGTTATTTGAAAAACACTTTGGTCACTATTTTTTAGCATCCCTGCGCTATGTATATTTAATTTGTTCTTCCACGTGTACCCTGAGATTTTGTGCGCTCGGAACCTGTTGCAACCTTACTATAAAGATGATGGGAAACGTCTTATGAAAAAGCGGCCTCTTTCTCACGGGTGATATCATTTTCTATTTATTTTGCACAAGACTTTTATTATCCTCTATTATTTTTTTCCATAGCACTTTCTCCATGTGATATAGCACTTTCTGTCCTTTGGACCCTATTATAGCACGTTCTGTCTTTCTGCAAACACAAATGGCACTACAGTACAGTACAGTATATACTGTTCTATTTTAGTTGTTTATTACACCAAGTCACCACATAAGGGATTTTTTCCCCGTTTGTTTTTCTGCTTTGTATGATAATACTTTATGCTTTATTATTTCAAAACAAATTAGGAGCATTCTGGATGCCCAAAACCTCTGCTATTGCAGCAAAGCCTAAACTATAAGGCTAAGGCCCCACTGCACGCACCTGCACGCCTGCCTTGCGTCCTGTAGGGATCGTTTTTATGCGCGGGGGCATGGCCCAAACGGGTTGGGTGGCCCCACCCATGACGCACATTTTCTGATCCGCTTATCATCACCATATTTGTGTTTGTGTGTTTTTTTTTGTTTTTGCAGGGCTCGGTGTGTTCATCTGCCCGCACTTGTATGCACGATCCTGTCAGCTTCTGTTTAGAAAAGCACTCGCGTTGTAGAGGTTACAGTTACTTGCATAGGAGAAGGAATAAAATGTTTAAATATATGGAAATAAGCACAGGTTCACGTGCACTGACACAAGTTTTTACTCAGCTAATGGAAAGCTATACTTAAACAGAAAGGATCGGGAGGGACTTGGCTATGGCGATCTCCCCTCTTCATTGGCTCCCTGCCACACCATGTGACACTTCACTGCACGGGAACACAATCCTGTTGTAGCCGCTGCTGGCTGACGCGTCACAGTGCGCAGTGAGCAAGGTAGCGAGGCATCACGAGGGACAGCTAGGGAGGAGGTAAGGGGCTGGTGAGAGGCGCGCGCGCTGCCGACTGCAGTGGGGACCTAGCCTAACTGTGCATAGTTTTGTAATTCCATATTAATATACGGTGATATTGGTACTTACTTATTTTATCTAAAGTGCAGGTTCACATTGTTTATGAATATTTATATTTATTTGCATTATTATCTACATTGAACTTCAGAGCATTGTCCCAGATTACAAGCCAAGATATCCCGAGGTAAAAACTGCAAACTGAATGGAATCAAGGGGAAATGGGATGTGAAAATCTATAGATATAATGTATCAGCTTGTTTTGTAATACAATGCTTTGTTTTGTATTGAAATGTGCATGCAAATACCCAAATAAAAATACTTTATAAAAAATAAACTAAAAGTGTGCTTCAGGTGGAGGCACCGCTCTGTATTATTTAACCCTTTAATTTATGTGATTCTACTGAGCTGCTAAGAGAGCCAGAAAGTCTGCAGACAACAGATACTTTTCCTGCAATTCACTATCTCCGGGGGCCTGAAATCCAAGGATCACGTGACCTCAGTTATAGCTGAGTCCTTATTACCTGAGAACACCCAGTTTAAGTGTAGGTACTCACTCTTTTTGAGCCACTTTAACTGATTTGAAGCGAGACCCCTCATGGAACCATTACATAATGTTTCAACTAATCTGCCCGTGCCAGACATCTGACTGCTCGTAAGAACCCAATGCTCTGCCATGGAAATCCAAGTGACACGTCTACAGCCAGTCAGATTTATTTTGCCGAAAAGTGTTTTTTTATCCTTTTTTTTGCCCATTTTTTTTAATAATGCTTTCTTTTTTCTAATAATGTTAATGTATTTGAGGAACTTCCGCAATGAAATGTTGCTGTACGTACATTGTAATATTTCTATCATTCTCAATATATATGCTATCACTGACCTTTAGCAACTTTTTTAGTCCCTGTAATTTCATATTTTTGAGTCAAATATTTCTGATTTGACTACTGTGCCCTTTCAAATTGATCATACTGTATACTGTTTTTTTGTTTTTTTTAGAACACTAGTATTTCTTTTATACTTGTTATCTTAAGGCAACCATCCATTCTGGTAAATACCTTGTTCATCATATGTATTTTTTGTTCTCCTAAAGAGCTCTCCTGCTCAGTGCTCACACCTGAAGATAATAATATTCATGGGCACTCCCCCTGACTTCCTTCCTATACGTTGCACATCCTATTAGCATATCTCTCGGGTATCGCAAGTGGGCTTCTTTTTGTCAACAAGGCACATTAAACTGGCAACCAGGAAATGGAAGTGCTCTGCTTTTAAAGAAAGCCAGGGGGAGTGTCCACAACTATGATTAGCTACAGGTGAGCAAAGAAGGGTGGGTCGCCATGCTGGTCCTTTTTTTCCATGTAGTAACAAAGCAGTAAGTAGGTGGTATGATACCTTGTCCCATTCCACTCCCACTTCATGTCTCCTCACTGTCTAGGCTGCTTTCGCATTTCAATAACGAAACACCTTTTATGTCTCTACTGTTCATTTTCACATTAGGCTTCTAGTTTCTACCTTATCTTATTCACCAGTTCCTCTCAACATCAATTACACCCAGATATCACTCTCACAAACACTGAATATAATATTGTGTATCTGTATTTTTCCACACCTGATGAAGGACCCTGAGAGGTTCGAAAGCTTGCAACATATCAACTACTTGTTGGTCCAATAAAATGTATCATATCCCCTACTCCCTCTCCCTCTCCCTCTCCCTCCTTTGTTACTAGCTACAAGTGGGAGCAGTGAGTAGTAGAGCCCAAAAGTATGCTGCGATAGTGGAGTAAAAATAGGCCTCTATCTCTCTCCCGCCCTACAAAACCCATATTTCGGGGTCTGGAAGATCTGTTCGAATTCAATGTGATAGTATTCGGAAACAAATGTGTAGACATTCTCAATGGAATGTGCAAATAGTGGTGGCCGGCGGTATTGCAGGCATTTGAACAAAGGTAGGCGAATGTGCATTTTTTAGACTGATTACATGAAACTCGCGGCTGAAAGGAACTGCCACATTCGCAGCGAATTTGAAATGTCGGCTAAAGATTGACTCATCTCTACGCTGAACAGTCGGTTGCCAAGACACTTTCCATCTATTCTAAAATGTGCCAAAGTCGAGCTCCCCCTTGCACGCAAAGGTTTTAGCTCCATTCATTTGAATAGAACTGACATTTTCCAGAGTAAGGGCAAAGTTGCTCCACAGTATATTGAAATGAGGCCTCTACTAGTTGAATCACTAGTAATGCAATATCGGAATCCAGGGACACCATGTCTCCTACAAAGTTAGGTTTCCTGGAGTGGAAACCCTAATAAAATATATGTGACAATATACACGTGGAATTTCATCTCATCTTGAATTCTGCGTACACTCATTTGATAATATACAGTAAGACTTTCTGTTCAAACCAGTCATAAACCTTACGAGCAGTACTGAAGCTCACTTTAAATGATATAAATATACATGGTTGCTTTTTAGGTACTGTGCCATACACTGGCGACACATTTAATTGCACTGCGGCCAGATCCGCAAGCCGGGAGATTTCCCGGCTTGCTAGTGGCCGCCCCTCGGCGTGCCGCGCGTCATAGACGCGCGGTCACGCGTCTTCGGGAGCGTGCGCCCCCTGCACGCACGTCCAGGGCTCCCCGAGGGAGCCCTGGTGTCCCGCGATCGCGGGACGGCGGCAGGGGGTTCCGGGGGACCCGGCGGACCCGGCAGCGGTAGGGAGAGCGCCCCGATCGGAGGGCGCTCTTCCGCTGCTTCGGCGTGCGCCCGTCACACTCGGGCGCGCGCCAGGCTACTGCTGCGGCACAGAACGGGCAAATGCTCGAATAAACTGTGCCGCAGCAGTACAAAAACATTAAAGAAGCTATCCTTCAATTCACACTACACAATACACTTTCATAAGCAGTTTCTTGTTGAGGATCTTGGAAAAGAGACGACGGTGACCATTATATACTGTAACATTACCTCTGCATTGCTGCATGTAGGAAGCAGTAGATAACAGATGTGGGTCTGCATTCTGAGGTGTCTTATAACAAATAAGGAAGCGCTCTAACGAGATCAAAGTCCATACTTGAATAGGATTGAAGTGGTGCAGCATGAAGTGTCGAATTGTTCCCAATTCCCAGCAGCAATAGATATCCAAAATAATCAGCGCACATCGTATCATGGGAAGAAAAAGGGGAGAAGAAAAAAAGGCACAAAAGTGAAGCAAGTTCACAATATATAGCTTGTGTCTGCAGATGGTGAGATACGCACTTACATTTCAGTGCCTGTTCTCAGGCATATAAAGGTATCTTTTAGGCGTCTTCACCACCATGCAGTCATCACAAGATTCAAAGGAAACTTCTTTTTTCCAAGGTTCAGCTTTATACAAAAATCAGGAGTGTGACACAAAACAATGTTAAAAGTATACTTACCCCTGACGAAGAAGGACCGCCTTTGAAACGCGTAGGGTTGCCGGGTGGACCAGTTCCATTGAAGCACCAGGAACCGGAAGTGGCATAGAACGCCGACTAGTTCGGGAACTGACTGTCGCAGACACCGGAGAAGGTTGCGGAGTACTATGAACTGGTCTGTGCCCATATTTTAACATTGTTTTGTGTATATCACATTCCTGATTTTTATATAAAGCTGAACCTTGGAAAAAAGAAGTTTCCTTTGAATCTTGTGATGACTGCATGGTGGTGAAGACGCCTAAAAGATACTTTTAAATGCCTGAGAACAGGCACTGAAATGTAAGTGCATATCTCACCATCTGCAGACCCAAGCTATATATTGTGAACTTGCTTCACTATTGTGCCTTTTTTTCTTCTCCCCTTTTTCTTCCTATGATACGAGGTGCGCTGATTATTTTGAATATCTATTCTGAGGTGTCTACTGTGAGGTAAGTGGAGAAATGGCTCCATGACTGTAGTTTGTTAGTTGAGAATCCCAGTGAAGGTCTAAAGCAGGAAGGCCAACTCCAGTCCTCAAAGGCCACCAACAGGTCAGATTTATGAGGATATTACTGCTTCAGCATAGGTGGCTCAATCAGTGGCCCAATCAGTGGCCCTTGATCTAAAGTTTTGATAATAAGTTTCTGATAATCGGCATGCCACCCATGGAAGATTTACAAAGCAAACTAATTTATTTATTTTATTTATTTATAAAATATTTTACCAGGAATTAATACATTGAGAGTTACCTCTCGTTTTCAAGTATGTCCTGGGCACAGAGTAAAACAAATAATACATGGTTACAAGTACAGTTACATAAATGAACAGGGTATACATTATATACAAGACATTGCGTGCACAGTTAAAGAAAATATATATTATGAGGGTATGAAACAGTTACAGACCAGGTTAAAATGTGCGACAGCCTTAGATTTGAAAGAACTTAAACTGGTGAGTTGTTGTTCCTATTAACTCTTAGTTATGGGACTAAGAATGCACAGTGTTCTTTTTTCTCATTAGAGTACACGTTTGGAGACTCCTCTGGCAAGTTTTTGGCATTCTAAAATGAGATACCTTGGCTTCTCCTCAATGTGTCAGAAAGTTAACAGTGCATTAATTTCTATTTGCTTACATTGAATGAAACACATTGCCAATGGCTGATTATGAACTTTGGAAAATACTGTATAGTAGGGTTTGTTGGTACGTTGCCAGGCTTCTAGCATTCACAAGCATACACTATTATGTGGTATTTAGTTTTTACATTGTATGCTCCCTGTGATCTTAGCAACCTCTGCTATACGCTAATATTGCTTCATATTTCCTTTTTGTCTTGAAACCACAATACCGTGTTCTAGAACATATTTGTAACATTTTTTTCTCTGAACAAAGAAAGTAACTGCCTTCATACTGTTACACTAGTATGTTTTTCTTCTATAGTAGATACTAAGGCCCTTTGTTCTGCTTCTGTTTCATGCCCTACCCACCATTTCCCTCTGCGTAATTTCCCCGCTGATGTTAAGGAATGTGGAGCCATGGCTTTTTGAAAAGCAATGGATACATACAGTAGTTTTACTTTTGACATCATGACCCAAATCTCACAGTGTAAGGCCCGTAATATACTGTAGTGGGCGCGCGCCGGTGCGAACGCTCATGCACGTGATGCACACTTTTCGTGTGTACGGTCCGTGCTGCTTTGAGCGACAGGCTTGGAAGGTACTGTGTGTGTGTTTCCCTGTGTGTGTCATTGTGTGTGTTACTGGGATAGTGTGTGTGTCACTGTGTGTTTGCTTGTCACTGGGGAAGCTGTGTGTGTGGCTTACTTGTTCCATGATACTCCCCGTCTGGTATCGGGAGATACCACTATATAACTTGAATATGTGGAACATATGTGCAATGCAAACAAACATAATAATGCAAAGTCCATGTCCACATAACGAGGCGATATCGGCCGGTACCACTGGCGTCGAAATCCTTTGGCAAAGTCTTTTAGCAAAGGATGTTGGGTGGATGCACCGGTCCAGGTTAGCTGGGTGCACCACAATGTCTCCCTGTGAAAGTCTCTGGCACTGTTTCTTTTTAAACTTATGGAAGAACAGTCTTTTTGTCTCTCTAATTTTATCTACAGAGTGCATCCCCTTGTAGGTATGCCAGTCATGGTAGCCTGTCACTCTATCACCTGACGTTTGGCAGGAGATGGCTTTTGGCTCCTTGCGGAAGCAGATCAACACTCCTGGAAGACTGGTTGTCAAGTCTGGTTCAGTGAAGAGGGCGTCGTTCAGGGAGACTCCCTGGTGCTGAGCGCTGGAGCTGAACACTACCCAGATTTGATTGGGTTTCTGAGGGTGGTAGACACCAGACGATTGGAGGTACCAGCATTCTTCACCTTCCTTCAGTGGAGGTGCTGGCTTTGCTTGGCCGCTAAGGAATATCTTCTGGATGAAGGCCATAACGTTATTTTTGGACTCCAGTTTCCTTTGTAGGTCGCGGCGGAGTGAAGTGAGCCTAGAGATGGCATGCTCTTTGTTGTTTGGGAGGCGTCTTCTTGATGAACGGAATGGTAGAGGGATCACCCAACTGCCCGGTCAATCTTTGAAGAGCTCCTTGATCGTTAAGCTCAGGAATTCTCTATCTTCCACCGATGATGTTTGCTTGTCGTCGTCCTTTTTTATCCGGAACGCTGTGCACCCTAGGTGATTGGTGCATTTCTCTTGCACGAGAACGTCTCCACACATTTTGGCGATATGCCTTTGTGTCTCTTTGTTAACTGCCCTCATGAGGTTGTTTTCTCCCTCCACACAACGAAGAACAGTCTCTTTTGTCCTTGTAAATCCTTTTGTGGAGTGTCTCTGCGACTGTCTCTTTTTAGGCATGTAAGAGGACAGTATTTTTGCCCCTGTGGTTTCACCTGCAGGGTGCAATCTTTTCCGGCTATGCCAGCCGTGGTAGCTGGCTGCTTTGCCGCTTGGTATTTTGCAGAGAGGAATGGCTGTATGTCTTAGCTGTGCCATTGCACGCAGGGGGACCATCCGATTGTTTCTTTTCCTTTGGACGATCCTTTTGTCAGTTACCTTCAGGAGATTACTTTCTTCCTTGAGTGGAGTCGACTCATCATCCTTAGTGGTCTGGACTACTGAGCATTCTAGGCCATTGTCACATTCCCCCAATGTGAAGATGGTTTTGTTGATCTCAGTGGTATGACTTGTCTCTTCTCCTCACTTGGCCTTCCTGTCACTTGGATATGGCCAAGACATGGTTCGGAGAGGGATGTGTGTCCGCATTCTGTTATCACCATTCTGCGGGCGTTAACATAGCCTGATTCATGTCCTTTATCAGTACACACGTTGCCCACTATCACCCATCCTAGGTCAAATCTTTGGGCGAATGGTGCGTTGTGGGGTCTGTTGCGTTGTTTACGGACTTTGTGCACCCTCAAGATGTCCCTACCGAGCAGCAGCAAGATCTTGGCACCTTGTTCTACCGGCGGGATGTAGTTGGCTATTCCTCTGTGGTGTGGGTGATGGCGTGCCACGTCTGGTGTGGGAATCTCGTCCCTGTTTTCAGCCATGTAGTTCCACTCGATGAGTGTGGGGAGAGCTATCTTCACTCTGTTATCCACTGAACGTATAATGTAGCCACTTGCTCTTCTCCCTGTTGTCTCAGTTGACCCTGCACAGGTTCTGATGGTGTAGGGTGAGGCATTGTCTTGTGCGTTGAATAAGTTGAAGAATTCCGTCTTCGCCAATGATCTGTTACTTTGATCGTCGAGGATTGCATACATCCGGACAGCCCTCTCAGGTTGTCCCTGGGGGTGCACTGCGACATGGCATATTTTGGAGCAGGATATTTTGTTACTTCCTTTTCCGCAAACCTCGGTGCACTGAGACATGACAGATGTTGGCTCTCCTTCTCCTTCCTCCCCGCCATGCTCCGCTACGGAGGATGGGTTGTTGAGTTGGTGGAGTGTCAGCGCCTCTGGATGTAGAGATGTTACGTGCTTGTCACTTTTGCACACTGTACATTTGATGGCCTCTTTACAGTCCTTGGCTAGTTGAGTTGTGGAATCGCAGCACCTGAAGCAGACTCCGAATTCTCCGAGTAACTTCTTGCATTCCTCTAGGGACTTCATCCTGAACCCAAAGCATCTGTTAAGTGGGTGTGGCTTCTTATGTATGGGACATTCCCTGTTTGGGTCCCTTGGTTTCTCGTCTCCGGCGACCGACTGATCGGGAGTAGTTTGGGTCATGGGGGACACGTCCGTCCTGTGGACCGAGATGGGTGTTCGAGTGTTACCGTATCTCGAAACTGGTCTCTCATTCCTCTGGTCGCTTGCACTGTGTGTGGTCTGCGCACCCAAGATGAAACTGGTATTGTTCCTTGTCCTTGCCGTTTCGCGGATGAAGCTCAAGAAGTATGAGAAGGGAGGGAAGGCGACTTGCTTCTCCCTTTTGTATTTGGAGCCTTGTGAAATCCATCTTTCTTGGAGGTTGTAGGGTAGCCTCTCCAAGATGGGTCTCACTCTGCGAGCTGAGTCTAGGACATTGACTTGTTAAGGAATGGTCTTTTCTTGCAAACTCCAGCTCTTGCAGCAGGTCCCCGAGCTCTCGTAACTTTGAGTAGTCTTTAGCTGTGATCCTGGGAAAGCTGTCGACTCTTTTGAAGAGCGAATCTTCAACTGCTTTGGGGCTACCGTAGCACTCTTCTAGCCTTTCCCATACTAGGGGGTGGTTCACGTTTGCCGTCCCGAGTCTCTTTGCTTGCTCCTTGGATTCTTTTCCCAGCCATTTGGATAGCAGGCTGAGCTCTTCCCTTTCTGAGAAGCCCAGGCTCTTGATTGCGTCCTTGAACGTAAACTTCCACATTCGGTAGTTCTCCGGACGGTCGTCAAAGTTGGTAAGTCCTGTTTGCACCATGTCATGCCGGATCATGTACTTGGCCATGTCTGTCAGGCCTGAGGCATCGGCGTGTTGGTCGCGTTCTGAGTTAGTTGCTGGGAGGGTCCATGCGGTTGCCTCTTCCTTGGTGCAACTCCCATGAGCCTCAGTAAGGTCAGAGGGGACTCAGGAGCCAATCGGAAGGCAGGATTGCTGCAAGGGAAGCTAGCTGCGGGGACCACATTAGCTAGTGCGCTCCAGGGAAGCAAGGGGAGAGGAGGTGTGTGTTGCAGGGAGTCAGTGACCCACTGCATAGGCCAGAGATTCCCTGTAGGCCCCAGTGCATGCCCTGAGTCACCACTAGCTTGTGGTACTGCAGGGAACAGCCACAGAAAAGGACAGAATATCCCTTTACTGAGATTAGCAGACAGGGACACAGTATCTTCTTGCGCTGCTGTGAGATTGGTGTTTAGGAGCAAGCTGCTGGACTCAAGTACAGACTCGTGGGAGACTGCGCTGGATCGGCGGATCCTTTGCGAAGCACATTTACCGGGTGCTGGAGCGGTCGGAAAGTATTATAAATAAGTGCACCAACTTCGGAACTTGCAGGCGCTGATCCCACCTTGGGGAGGGTTCTTTGGGGACACTGAGGGTTGAGTGACCAAGGGACTGGTCCAGTACATTGGACACGGTGTGGGGCACACGCGGTGGAGGAAAGAGACATTACTCCAGGTTGGAGGCGGCAAGGCCGTAAGTGTTATATCATTGTATTGCCATATCTGCTTGCAGGGTGATTAGTTATATACATGTGTGTATGTTCATGTTCTGCATTCACTATAGTAAACCATTATACTATATGGAATATTGTTGTTATGCTTGTCCAGGGGAATCTTACTAATTGGGGATCCTGGGCAAGTGGAGGCGCTGCCAAATACATATTGTGGCCCCAGGCTCCCAGTTAGCGGAGGCCCAAATTTCATCTGAGCCAACAGGTATATACAGCATTAGTAGTCTTTCTATGTCCGTAGGAAAGAGGACTACATTAATAAGGTATGTTGATTGCTTCCTTCCACAAGTTTTTATTTATTTATTTATTTATTTTTTAAACCCCCATTTATAATTGAGTCAGGAAATCCTTAATTTAATTTTTATTTTATAAAACAAGTTCTTGTAACAATTTTTTTATTGGTCACAGTCATAGATAATTTTACATACAGTAGTGTCGTGGGCCCAAAACATTTCTGCTCATTACTTTCAGAGAAGGACCAATAACAGTTTTCTGTTTTCAGTAGGAAAAAGAGTAAGGGGAAGAGGAGGGGGGGGGGGAGCAGACAAACATGGGAGGGGGGGAATGGGGGGAGGGGGGTATGTGGGCTTGCCCAGAGGTGTCCCCGTGTAGCTCTCCAATTGTTTGGGGGTGGCTGCTAGACCTAGGTGCTTTGAATTTTTGGGGGGTTATCTCTCGATCCAGGGGTCCCATATGTTCCAGAACTGGGGCATTTTCTTTTGGAGCATGGCCGTAAGCTTCTCCATAGTCATGACCTCATTAACCCTTCTCACTACTGTGGTTCTCGAGGGGGCCTTGATCTGTTTCCAGGCTGCTGCTATAGAGCATCTGGCCACTGTCAGCATGGCCCTGATCAGCCGGGACATTGGTGGGGGGAGGTCGTCAATGAGTTTGCTCAGCACCATGGTCAGAGGGTCCAGGGGGAGGGGGATTCCAGTGATCTCGTAGATAAGTGTCTGGATCTTGGTCCAGAACTTCTGGATCTCCGGACATGACCACCAAATGTGGGCCATGTCTCCCTTTTGACCACATCCCCTCCAGCACAGGTCCGGTGTGCCGGGGTAGACCTGGCTCAGCCTAGCCATGGTCAGGTACCACTGGAATATAATTGTATAGATGTTTTCTTTTATTGCCGTACAAAATGAGGTTTTAGGGGCTGGCTCCCAAATATCCTCCCAGACTTCCAGGTGTATTGGGAGACCTAGTTCGTCCGACCATTTTTGCATATAGCGGTGTTTCGGGGGGTCTGATGTCGGTTCCGTGCTTTTGTATATCTGTGATATCAGGCCTCTCTGGTATATGTCTTTGAGACATAGTGTTTCAAACCGGGTCAGCGGGGGGAATTTGGAGGTTGGAGACAGTGAGTGTAGGAAGTGCCTAAGTTGTAGATATTTAAATACATGAAGGTCTTGGGTCTGGAATTTGTTCTTTAATGCCTGAAAAGTTAGGATCTCTCCCTTCTGTAGTAGATCGGCAACCATCCTAATATTGTGACCCTGGAATTGGTCAAATTGTTTTGTGGAACACCCTGGCGGGAAGTTGGGGTTCCCAAAGAGTGGGGTGAGCTGGGAGGGAGAAGCTAGCAGACCATACTTCTCTTTGCTTTTGAGCCATGCGTCCCACGTGCATCTCATTGCTCCGAGGCTGAACCTCTGTGGCCCACTCCCTCTCCCTCCTGTGGTCCAGTGTGCCACTTGGATGGAGTGAGGCTGTGCGTAATGTGACTCTATTGCGAGCCAACAGGCCGAGGCTGGTTTGCAATTCCAAACTACAGTCTGCTTCAATTGTGCTGCGAGGTAATATCTGACTAAGTCGGGGACCCCCATGCCTCCTCTTGCTCTTGAGGAGAGCATCACTGACCTTGGGACCCTAGGTCTCTTATCGTTCCAAATGAATTGGCGTATTAGTGACTGGATGTTCTTTAGAGCCGGGCGTGGCACTACGATGTGGAGGGTTTGGAAGTAATATAGTAACCTTGGGAGGACGTTCATTTTTACGGACACTATTCTTCCGAACCAGGAAATTTGGTGTTTTGTCCACATTTCCAAGTCTTTTTTAATCTGGTCAAATAGGGGGGGGGGGGGTAATTGTGTTGATAAAGGGAGTTATACGAGTTTGAAATTTTGACCCCCAGATATTTTATATAGGTGGAGCTCCACTTGTATTTGTAGTGGGCTTGGATAAGTTTCCACGTCTGGGGTGGGAGGGAGATATTTAGGGCTTCCGATTTGTCTATGTTGACCTTTTAGTCAGAGACCTGCCCAAATTGAGTCAGATGCCTTTGAAGGCTAGGAAGGGAGGAAAGGGGGTCATCGAGGGTCAAAATCACATCGTCCGCGAATAGGGAAATTGTGTACTCTTGGTCCGCAATTTGGATCCCCTTGATACTTTTTTCGGCTCTAATTGTGGCCGCTAGAGGTTCAATGGTTAGGGCAAATAACAAGGGGGAAAGCGGGCAGCCCTGTCTGGTCCCATTCCTGATTTTTATTTGATCCGAGAAGCCGCCTGATAGTTTGACATACGCTGTTGGGATAAAACAAGTTTTAAGTAGAATAAATCCCATGTTTAAGTCGTTTTTACTACCGGTATTAAACAGTGATGAAAATAAATATAGTTTGGTAGTTCTTTTAAAGCAGGTTTACTGTAAATATCAGGACGAGTTTTGTAAAGACATGAAGCAAGTGCAAATATATTCTGTCTGGAAGGGTCTGGAAGACTTTCTGATAAAATTCCCAACTTTAACAGGATCTGTGAGCAAGTTCAGTTTAAAGCAAGGTCAGGCGGTGAATTTCATAGACACACTAAAACTGGGAGACAAATAATGATAATAGTCTCTCAACTTGATACACCGGCAATAAAATATGTTTAAGAGACAGCCCCAACTAGTGAAGTAAAGGCGTTTGCATTCTTATTAGGTTACATTTAGGTGATTGGTACATGACTTAAAAAATTATATATCACAATTACAGTATATTACGCAGTACGCAGCACATAAGATTGTTACAGATATGGTTCCCTGCCCAGATGAGCTTACAATCTATCTTTGGTGCATGAGGCACAGGGAGATAAAGTGACTTGCCCAAGGTCACAAGGAGCTGACACCAGAATTTTAACAACGTTCCCCTGATTCAGTGTTTTTACTCACTGAGCCGCTCCTTCTAGTAAAAAAAAAAACAGTTTAGTGCTAGAAAGAAACTAACTATTATAAGTGAATGCTTTTGTGTTCTTAACTGACAAATACATTCTTTACTGTATAAAATACAATCTTGTTTTTTATTTTATATATATATATATATATATATATATATATATATATATATATATATATATATTTTTTTTTTTTAACATATAGGCAAAAAAACTGTTGGTATTTACAAATGGGGATACATACCACTTACATCGGGTAGTACTCTTAACCTTTAAACTTAAGATGGAATACATCTGATAACACAGGCTCAGCTTGAACACTTCATATGACACATCAGTGTAACAAAAAGGATCAATGGAAAATGCACATCAAATAGATGAAAATTAAACTATGCCCTCAAATATAATGAGCACTCAATAATATTGGTGACAGCAGTGCACCATGGGAGAAACAATGACACTACAACTAGCAAACAAGCCTTCAAGATTGAAGGGGAGAAATCTTCCATACCCGGACACCAGCGAGTTCTGCAAAATGCATTACTATGTTATTACATGGGATACAGAAACGACACAAAATCCATAACAAAGTTGAAAACACAAACACACAGTGAAAGTGTGGCAAGAGCTGCTCATTAAATAGAAAGTATAGTGCAATTGAAAGATAATGAGAGGAGGGGAAGTCACAAGGGAACCCAAAAGAAAGCCAATACCCATGTATGTAGCCTATGTACCCAAATACTATACTCAGTAACTGTAAATGCTATTAACAAAGCATATGTAATCATGAGATTGCCCAGTACACAAAGACAAAAAATAGAAAGCGCACTGAGATTCAGTATGGATGTGATATGTATTAAAAGATGTCCCACAACAGGATTACATAGTACAAAAAAGAAAAATATGACAATGATACAAAATAACAAAATACAACAAGTTAGAAACGGATGTGAGTAGGGACCGGGAGATCCGGAATGGCAGCAGCCGATGGAGTAGATGCTAAGGGCCCTGACCCGCTGTCTCCATCAGCTATGCTCCCGGCCTCTCTCCAACCGAGCCGTAGCTCAACCAATGGCAACTCCTGTAAAAGCCCCTTGTGACCTGCCACGGGGGGCTGCTACGTGAGTTTCCATGAGATTACATGAAAACCTGAGCCCATAAATGACCCCCTTTGCGGGACAATTACTATAACCCCATATAGAGAATTCCTGCACATATCTATGTACAGTACCTCTATCCTTAATGGCCTTAATAATAAGCAATAATTCTTCCCCTCAATAACAATTGTTGTGTGTATGCGCTGCGATTACAGTTTCTTTAGTAGGGAGTGTGTTAAATGTAGGAAAGGCTGCAAATGTCTACTTTATTTCTTACATATTCTTGCTTTACAGCAGAGAGATGGCTGGTCATGTTTGGTGCTTTGCTTTGACTTGGAAGATGCTATCTCAAAATGCTTTTTCCCCTTTAGGTTTTTCAATGTTGTCTCTGGTCGGAATCTATTTCTGTTCATTCTTATATGAATGTGACAGATATCTCAGCTATTTAAAGAAAACTAGCCCTTAGCACTTTTGTGCTGGCAGCCACTGTACACTGACGTGCTAGATGTCATCTCTTCCTGCAGATAACAGCAGCAGGCCCAGCTAGCCGTCCTTCTGATGAGATTGGGATTTAATGCATACAAGCGGCGCATGTCAATAGGGTGAAGCTGCAGCAGCCAAGATCATTCCAAGGACATCTCAAGCACAAGGGCAGAGCTCTCCACTCTCCATATCCTCAGACAAATTTACTATCCAATAATAGCTTCTAAATTGTCAGAAGGTTCCATACAAGATACATACAGCCACCCAAGGGTTAATTGTTTTCCAATGCAGAATCCTCTTGATGAACATAACCGTACTGTACATCGCATTTACCTGGAGAATATTGCTTACACATGTACCCCCAAATAACTCGTTTTGGTGAGTAATCAGTGTCTGACGTAAGGAGCTCATTGTCCCTTGAACTTGGTAACTAAATACACAATAGAATTGGATTCCGAAATTGAGCATGTATGCTAATCTCTAAATAATAGGCAGTTTCTGACATTGAAAGGCGAGAACCCCAAGATAGATTGAAATAGATCCTGGCATTATGTCTGCACATAGTTATGGACCAATATAACATTTAATAAATACACAGACATACATTTCCATATACAGAGCAATGTGCTGAAGGCGTGGATCAGTGAGCCAAGGCGATAAATAATACTGGGTTTGAAGATCCTGGTTCAAAGCCAAGTGTTAGCTCCGTGGGCAAGTCACTTTGTTTCCCCTGTACCTCAAGCACCCACAAATAGATTGTAAGCTCTATAGGGCAGGGAATCGTGTCTGAAAAAATTCTGCGTACACTGTCAGTGCTATACAAGATTATTTTTATTATTCATTCATTAAAGTGCAATCGTTTTTACATGATACATGGGACCGGTTTGAAAATGTACTCTTTTTTTTTCTCTCAATATGATAAACTAAATTGGTCCCAAATGGAGTTTCTATATCTTTCACTCTCTGCAGTGCACCTAGTGTTCCAGCGATTACTATACAGTACCGAACGTTTTGGCACGTTCAGAAGTCACGGAATGAAATGTGAGAAAAAAAAAACTATTCTCTATTGCAAATCGCATTGTCTAAACGGCTTCTATGAAAAGTGACAAACCTGCATGGGTTAACATGCAAATCTCCCGGATTGTACTTGCTTTTGAAGCAGAAGACCTGAAGATGGTGCTAACTCCCTCCAGAGCCTGAATTGGGGCTTGGACGAGGAAGACTTCCGATTTAGTAGTGTCTCCAGTGCCATATATGTCCCCTCAAACCTACCTAGAAAAACTCCGGAGAAACCTTAGGAGATACGCTAATGGATATGCAAAGTATATTTAAATGAGTCCCACCTCCTAAAATATTTGATGGGGGTTACTGCTGTCAGACCCAACAAGATCAGAACCCACAACCTATACAACTCAGGGCATCAGCATTGAACTAAAGGTGTGTTCCTTTTTCAGCATGGGCCTGTCTCCCTAATTTATTTGGAGGTAGGTTTCAGGGGATATATATATATACAACTGGAGATATAACTAAATCGGAAGTTGTCGGCGGCGACGGCATTTGGAGGTGCCTCCACGCTGGAACACCTTATATATGCTTGAGCGCTTCCATAAGCAGCAAAAAGTGGTCAATGATTTTATCATGGAGAATGCCTGCCAGCAGCTGGGTGGGGCCTTTCTGCAGCATAAAAAGTGGCATATGATGGGCGGTCTAAAACGTCTAGCATGGACCAAATCACCACCAGCGCTCTTTCGTCATAACAACTCACCGCCGGTTACCTCACCGCCTTCCTCCATCTCTCATATCTAAATGGTAAAATATGGGAGATGATCCCTGAGCCGGTGCACAAACTAGGGGGTGTGGCCCCCAGGGGGGGGCGCGAGACTGAGTGTGGGTGGCGCGGGGTTTACAGAGACCCCACACGCTTCCCGAAGGCACTTAAATTAAGTGCTGGGGGAGCTGCAGGGCCTCTGTAAACCTAACTTGCCTTGGTTCCGGCGGCTTCTCACTGCAATCCGGTATGAAAACCTGGACAAAAATCCCTATAAAAGAAACTTATTGTTTGAAATACAAAAAATACATCACTCCACGAATCCTCTGACGTGTTTCATACCGCCATGGTACTTCATCAAAGAGTGATTAAAGGAAGCCGGGGGGAAGAGGGGGTCCTTTTGTAGCGGCTTCTATAATACTAAATCAAAATCAAATGACATTGTATCTGTAACACACTTCCCCTCCACCCCCAATCGCAGATAGGGACTCTGTGGGGAAATCTACATGCATTACCAGGTGCGGTGCAATACCTGTCAGGCTCACAGGATGCCTGAGTCTCCACTGATGGGAACCTGGGGTGTATCCTGGAACGTACTTACAGCGCCTCCACCTGTGCTGGATCCTAAAGTGTAGAATGCTCCTGACACAGGACCCGCATACAGTAACCACATACACCAGAATATGGTTAAACAGTTTACTAGATGCAGATAAGAACATAACATAACAATGACCTCAAAACGCAATATCATAGATACTCTGTATCCCACAGCAAGATATATATCCCCCACCTGAATCACAGTGTGTCAGACACTAATTCCCTGAAATTCATGTACCAATGTCGAGGCCCACCCTAAGATGTGTTGGAGATAGCGCTATCCCGCGGGTGTTTTTGCACTGGTTAGATACCTGCCTGGGGCTCCTGCACCCGGGTATAGCAGAGTAACAAAAGGGGATCCGTCTGATCCAACGTTGTCGTCCGCGCACGTGGGGTGAAATCCGGCGTGGATAATATCACCTTCAGAATAGTCTCTGTGTACTTTGGGAGCTCTGGTCCCAGAACCCACCTTGCAGGGCTGTGCAGCGGGTCAGCTGTGTCCCTGACTAACAAATGGCTAATGGGGCAGAGTCCCTACCTAAGGGCCTGTCCCTAAAGCAGCCACAAGCTTTACAAGTGAGTCGGGGCCTAACTTGGGCCTAGGGGGATATCTGGCCTAATGCAGAGGGTCACGGACCCCTGCACACACAACCTCCCCTAACCTTGTCCCAGCACCTATTGGCGGGGTCTTCACAGTGCACGAAATGTATCTTCTTCTGTGCAGGGGAATCCGGCCGTGCTATTGTCTCCCTGGCGTCATGTGTTCTTCACCCTTATGCATTATGGGGCTTGTAGTTTCCCATGCGGAGCCTCGGTGTAATGGCCGCTGCTCCCCACTGTGCCTCTGCGCATGCGCGAGCTTCTGCGTGTGTGCGAGCTTTCAATATGGTGGCGCCCTGCTGAAAGAGCCGCCGGAGCCTCTGACGAGCCGTACACCGCTCCCTACTCCCTTGCAGTGCCGCCCGCTCCTGTCTCTGCCTCCGCTGCTAGGCGCGACCGTGCTGGGAGGTAAGGGGACACAGGGCACGCACCAGGGGACAAGGCTATACTCTCCCCTTGTTGAAAATACCAACATCTCCGCTTGGGAACAGCATAACCCAACAATATAACACATAGCTTATATAATAAAAATGCAATATATATGAAAACAACTTCCCATTGAATCGGCTTTAAACAATGTTGCACAATTCTGTGATCATCACAATCACAGATTGGATTCTGCTCCGAGACCACTGCTGAGCCTCATAATGGGGTGTCTCAATTTGATCATAGGTCATCCTTGTTGGAGGATGCCTGTATCTTTGGCTCCTTCAGATCTGTTCTTCAGCAACTCCCTCGGGGGAGTAATAAGCATAGTCCTGAGGCTCAGCCTCTTCCCTTGAGGAGAGTAATGTCTCTGACCAGTCTCTTTGGGGCACAAAGCACTGGCTTTGTTGATCCAGGGGTTGGCTCTCTGGATAGGTGCTTGTTTAGTGGGCCCTTTAGTAGCTCCTCTGGGAGATGCCCATTGAGGTCGGGGCCCTTTGAGAGGGTCCCTCCATAGGGTCCTCAGAGGTGGTATCAGTTACAGTCTCTTGATCAACCTCTGATGAGTTCGGCTCACCGTCCAGGGGAGTAGCCGGTTTCTCAGGCTCATCATCGCCCACTTGCGGGATAGGGAGCAGATGATTTCTGTGCCATACCTTTACCCGGCCCTCTGAATCTTTAATGCGGTAGACCGGGAGGCCAGGCATCTGTGACTCAACTTCGTAGACCGTGCTCACTGCAGCCAGAGTTTTCCTGTATCCAGACCTTGCCTGACTTCTGTTGCTTGTACCCGGACCTATCTCTTCTATATCCCTGGACTTTGGCTTGTAATTGGATTCCTGCTCTCTCTGCTCCTCGACCACGGCTAACAGACAATGACTACTCTTCTCTCTCCAACCCCGGACCACGGCAAGTACCGCAATCTACCTACATTCTCCTACCCTGACCCGGCTACACATCCCTGACTCTGCTATCCGGACCTGGCTCTGTGGTTGTAGGGCGGCGGTTATATACATCCCCCCACCTCAGCCTCGCGGTCTAGTCCAGGTTGTAGTGAGCAACCCTTACACATAGGAATCTTTATAGAGCTTGAGAATTCTGAATTGCACAACGATTACAGTCAAGCCTGAGTTCCGAAACTACCAAACCTGGCATTGTATTTGTGCTTTCAGTATATAAATACATAAATCAACCATTTCAATTTCCAACTTTTTTTTCGTTTGCTGTTTCTTATGCCCTGTGTTCTCTGGGAGTTTATTCATTCAAATAGACAATTATATAAAAAAAATAATTAGTTCTCCACAATGCTGTTTCAGCTGCACATCAGTTGGGGGGAAGGGTGCAAAAATAAAACAGCGCAACACTGTCCTCTGATCTTCTAACTGGCAATGATACAAATAGCAAATGATGAGTCCCTAGCTCCTGCACCAAAATCTTTGATTTCTATAGGGTTGAAAAGACTGACAAACACTGTAAAAGAAAATCTTTTTTTGGTCCTCCATCAAATGGGACAAGAGTTCGGAAAGAGTTATGGCAAGTAAAAAATAATAATAAATAATCGCTAGACATAACATTAGTGGTGAAGCAAACCGCTAACTTAGAACAGGGTTGCGCAAACAATGGGGCGTGCCCCCCTGAGATTTTTTTTTGGGGGGGCGCAGTGGTTACAGAGGCCCTGCATTCTTCCCCAAGGCCTTTAAATTAAATTCCAGGGGACCAGGCGAGCCCTCTATAACTCACTTACCTTGATTCAGACGCTTTTGGCCGACACATCGTCATGGCAACGTGACCCAGCAGCATCGTTTGACGCTTAATATGAGGTAAGGGGGTGGGGGGGCCGCAAGCAGTGGGGGAGAGCAGGCAGAGGTGTTCAGAGCTAAAATGTTATGCAGCCCTGCCTTAGAAGACCGCATTGGGTGGCATTATGGTGAATAATCCCCTTTAGGGGTATTTAAAGAGTTGTTTTGTGGATAGTCACTGTTAAGTAATGGGTGCATAGGTCAGATGAAAGGTCACTGTACCCTAAAACCTTACTAATTGGATATACTGTACCTGCTCTGACAATGTTTTAAAATAAACACAGAGTAAGCTGATTTAAAGTACTACACTTCTGTCTCCTGTCTGCCTCTGACGACTTTTTGGCTTTGCAAATATTTATGTACAGTTCAAACAAACTGAATAGGAGATCTATAATGCATTTACTTACATTGGTAAAAGCAATTAGCATTTTATATGGAATCTTTATAACCACATTTACAGTATTTACCATAAATGTTAGTGGGCTGTTATGATTTACTGGAATCTTTACTTAACAAGTGCTTTTACATTTGTTTATGATCTGAATTGTTTATGAAACGAGGACGCACATTTTTTTATGTCTTGGTTTACGATAGTGAGAATCGTTCTCTCTGTGACAATAAAATACAGTTGAAAAAAAAAGCAATCCTTCAGCCATGGAGGCTTTAATGTACTGTAATCAAAATGTAAATCGTTTCCGTTAACTTACTCTGTCAAGCACGAAAACATGCAATTGAGCTATGATTTTCGTCCACTTTGAGCCTCTAACTATAGACACAATGGGCTCTTTTTTGCGTCACTCCTAAACTGCTGTGTCATGATGTAAAACAGGTTTGCAGTTAAGACAATGAATAACATTATTGAGGTATAAGAAGGGCTTGTGGCACGATGGTCTTGTGGTAGGGTCAATAAGTCCATACAGTGTATTTTAGGCCTTAAACTCTTTAGTGGTTTATTTTTCCACATCAAAAACACAGTATTGGACAGTGTCCCTTTAAAGGCAAAACACAAACCCTAAAACAAAAGCTTACACCACAGTAGGGAGGCTAACTAAACATCCATGGCCCTGACTGACCAACCGGGTAGCTAGGCTAACTTCCACATATAAACACTGCAAACTATTGAATTCAACATACAGCTCAACCCCCTTATAACGCTGTGCTTGGGGTCCAAAGAATCACATCGCGTTATAAGCGGATCGCGTTAGATATAATGTATAATTGTATATGTGTATATTGTGTATGCATTGTACAATAAAGTATTTAAGATACCAATAATCGTGTTGTAAAGTATTCATAAATACAAAAATTGGGAGCCACGCCTGCATCGCGTTATAAGCGGATTCGCTTTGTAACGAATCGCGTTATAACGGGGTTGAGCTGTATATAGTCCTTAAAATGAGGTGGGGGGAGGGGGGAAATGAATCCCTCCAGGAGTCTCCAGGCAATCACTCTGGTTACTGCGGCACCTTGCAGAAAGTCAGCCCTGCTTCCTCCGCAGGCTGTGTCTAAGGTACATGTCCAAGTAGGCCCTGCTTACAGCAGGCCTAGGGAACCGTACCAACCGGTATCCTAGTGGTTGGGGAAAAGTCTCTCTCTGCCGGCTTGCTTGCTGCACTATAAATCCGCCTTGCAATCAAGAGCTCAGTCTGTAATTCTCCAGAGAAATTAACCTCTCGCACCCCGAAAAGCCTGCATAATGCAACCTGCTAACATACAGAGTTCATGGGGTCTATTCTAGTAGCATCAATAAGTTGGCTGCTACATCGCAAGGTTTGGCATGTTCTTGCCGAACGGTTTCTCAGTTGAGTTATCACGGTATTCAGAAAGAATCTGAACCCCTCTCAAACATGCGGTGAGAAAATGTCAAAACCGTTCGGCGTAGCAGAAAACTCATCTCAGCCCTCTCTCAAAGGTCTCCGCGTACGATCTGTCCGCAGCTGCATAGAGTGCTGCACGAGAGAGCCGCCTCTCCCTGCACAGCTCTCACAGGCAATCTCCCTGCACAGAGAGCCGCCTCTCCCTGCACAGCTCTCACAGGCAGTCTCCCTGCAAAAAGAGCCGCCTCTCCCTGTAGAGCTCTCACAGGCAATCTCCCTGCACAGAGAGCCGCCTCTCCCTGCACAGCTCTCACAGGCAATCTCCCTGCACAGAGAGCCGCCTCTCCCTGCACAGCTCTCACAGGCAGTCTCCCTGCAAAAAGAGCCGCCTCTCCCTGTAGAGCTCTCACAGGCAATCTCCCTGCACAGAGAGCCGCCTCTCCCTGCACAGCTCTCACAGGCAATCTCCCTGCACAGAGAGCCGCCTCTCCCTGCACAGCTCTCACAGGAAATCTCCCTGCACAGAGAGCCGCCTCTCCCTGCACAGCTCTCACAGGCAGTCTCCCTGCACAAAGAGCCGCCTCTCCCTGCACAGCTCTCACAGGCAGTCTCCCTGCACAGAGAGAACCGCCTCTCCCTGCACAGCTCTCACAGGCAGTCTCCCTGCACAGAGAGAACCGCCTCTCCCTGCCCAGCTCTCACAGGCAATCTCCCTGCACAGAGAGAGCCACCTCTCCCTGCCCAGCTCTCACAGGCAGTCTCCCTGCACAGAGAGCCGCCTCTCCCTGCCCAGCTCTCACAGGCAGTCTCCCTGCAAAAAGAGCCGCCTCTCCCTGCACAGCTCTCACAGGCGATCTCCCTGCACAGAGAGCCGCCTCTCCCTGCACAGCTCTCACAGGCAATCTCCCTGCACAGAGAGCCACCTCTCCCTGCACAGCTCTCACAGGCGATCTCCCTGCACAGAGAGCCGCCTCTCCCTGCACAGCTCTCACAGACGACCACACTGGTTTTATTTACATTTTAATAGTAGTGTGCAAGAGCAGTGGGTCTCCGGAGCAGAAGTGCGTTGATTTCAGGTCCGGGGACCCCCTGCTTCCTGAGATACCGGCACCATTATGGTAAAATGCTTGAGATAGACATAAGGCTATCATACAAAAATAACTCTGAGGTATCTAATTTTGTACAGCAGATAGGCAGACTAGGGGGGCCAAGTGGTTCTTATCTGCTGTCATACTCTATGTTTCTATGTAGATATTCAGCATTCATTTTAAGTCTGGGAGGATAATTCTCCCATTGCTTTAAATGTTTGTTGTGAGATACACTGTTAGCCAATTTCTACAAAGAACAGCTACCTGACTGATGCAAGTAACATCACTTTGGACTCAGATAAAGTACCCAAGATTTTCATGGACCAACCTCTCTAATAGCAGACATCCTTGCCCAATAAATGACACCAATCCAGGATTGAAAGGACAGTCACAGCCTTTAATTATGAAATACTGGATTAATCATAAAAAAATTACAAGCTCTACAAACACCATACTCAAACATCAGCCTGATAGTTCCCAAATCGGGTGCAAAAATGAAGATGTCCTTCAAGTTCGCTGGCCCCAGCCAAGCCTGGAGCCCTTCCTCATCCAGCCATACAGTAGACCTTAACCATATTCATAAGGGCCGGCCGACAACCCCTCCCTCCCCATCCAAAACCCAAGTAAGCTGTCCTGAAGCGGCCATTTCAGATCTTTTAAAACAATGGTACACTGGATTGTTACCTGTGCAACTGGAACACTGGTGCTTAAACCGGCAGGTAGCGCTTCATTTGCAATTACCCTTGTTAAAGAGCCAACAAACATATGACCTTGCCCTAGTAGGCTGCCTGGTGCTTTGCGAGGTGGCAGCTGCTAAATGAAAGGGCATCATCATTGACTGCCAAAGCTGCATGCTTTTATACCCCCATGACATAAGACTTTGGATAGCCATCCTCTGGCAGAATACCGCATCGTAGCACCACAATGTGAGATCACCATAATCCCTATAGCCCCCACACGGTATCAGGTATTTAAAATGGAAAAAAATACATTTGGGGTCTTGATTTCCCCAATCACGCTAACAAGAATGGCAAAGACTGGAAGCCTGTTGCCAAAGGTCTTAGGGGTCTTCAGCTTCTTAACCCATTACCTCCCATTTACTATCACTCTTCTTATCAGACTTTGCAACCCAGTCCTTGAAATTGGGCAGGAAAAAATCCCCAGCTTCACATACTCCCCTCTCCAGATCTTTTCTTTTACCAATACCAATAAGTGTGTGTGTGTGTGTGTGTGTGTATATGTGTGTATGTGTGTATGTGTGTATGTGTGTATGTGTGTGTGCATATATATATATATATATATATATATATATATATATATATATATATAAGCTTCCTGGTAGCTACAGTACTATGTGGGACCTTTAGCTTAACTTTTTCTGCCACTGCATACTCCGCCATTGCACCACCATCAGTCTGTGGTGCCTAAATCGAAATGCTTTGCCCAAGGGAATTTGCCAAACCCACTGAAGAAGAGACCATTGAAGGGACCTGATTCCTCCACCACAGACCTGTCACATCTAGTGGAACGGAGGTGCTCCCCACCAAATGCAGGGTGCTGACATTCTCGTCCCCATCAGCTACTCAGCTACTTCAACCAATGATAAGGTTACGGACGTAACCCCCATAATTCACCAAATTATTTTACCGCTGACAGCACTAAAAATTACACCCGCAAGTCCGAAGCATTTTTACCTGAACAAGGGATGATGGGATCGAACTTTATATTAAAAGAGAGAGAGGGAGAGAGGGAGGGAGGGAGAGGGGAAGGGAGGGGAGGGAGATCTATTTTACAAGGATGAAAGGAACTTTAACAGTGGAGTCTAATTTCTGCAAACATTTTGCCGAACTCAAGTTATCGAGTCCCTTCCCTTATATTCCACTGGGGCTTCTGTAGCTTAATATAAGCTACAATATTTAGCTGCAAAGTATTTCTACTTGAAACACTTCAGAATGGCAACAGTTACAGATGGCTGTGCCTAACTCGTTTTAATTGGATGTGTGTCACAGTCAATTTCGTAAAGACGTCTGATGTGCCGCATGGAGGATTCTGCAGCTTATGAGAAAGATGGAAATGAGCAGATCTCCACTGACGTCAACTGTCTCACGCGTATTGCAAAATAAGAGTGCACAGACCAACAGTTTCTTGTATATGAATACCACTGTCAGGTGTGAAATATAATTATGTGATATAAAATCAGGCAAGTTTGCAGTGAGTAGCCTTTCGTGACAAATATTAATAATGTTTGCATCCGCAATGTTACACAGATATTCAGTACGGGAATAGACATCTTGATTAAAAGTTAAGTTATTTTTTATTGTGCTTTACATTTATCTGCAGAAATCCTGCTAAAGGTTTGTAGCTTAATTTAGTTGGCTGTAGAAGAGCCTTTTGTAAGAGTAACCCAAAGTCCTGGCAGGTCACTTATTCAGATCCAAATAGTGCTTCTGACTTGGAACTGATGCAATGTGGGACATTTTAATGTAGTGTCATGGAGCAAATGCCTATCAAAAGATAATACAAAATGACAAAAAAATGGTGCTGTTGTCTAAAAATATTAAATATTTGCTATATATTTTGCAGAGAATACAGTCACTCACTAAAACCCTTTAGTGAAATCAAGGAAGTTTGCATTTGTTTTTTCTTTTATTAACCACACATTATATAAGTTATGGAGGGTAAAAAAAAAAGTGACAAAAACCCTCCACCGTACAGTGTGCAGTAAATAAAAATACCACGTTGTGAGCACATTCACATGTCTCAGATAGGTCTGTAACCCTGCCTTTCCCATTATCTCCCAGCATACAGTGCTTCCACTGCAGCCAGGGATTCTGGGAAATGACATGCAAATGAGCACACAGTGTCACCTTTTGCTTCATGTCATTTTAACATGGAGCCCTAAAAGGTGACACTGTGTGCTCGTCTGCATGTGTTTTGTTTTTATTAATACATTTTAAAAGTAAAATGTGTAATCTGCAAACAGCTTTAGGCATATGTAATTGCTGTCAAGATGTATTGTTTCTGATTTATTATTACATGCACTTACTGTATGTACCTCCCGGTTCTTTTAAAAGTGTAGTCCCGGATTGAGCTAATTACAATGATGTGCTTAATTCCTTCGCTGACGCAAGGTTTTCAGGATCACCACCACAGGGTCACTTGGCGGGCATGCTCCCGGTGACGTGAAGAGAAGTGAAGGGTACAGAACACTGTACTCCATAAAAGCCCTTGGTGAATCAGCCCTCAGGATGTACAGCAAGGCTCTTCAACCAGTTCTTCAAAGGTGTCAGAGTTGAAGGGCCACGCACTTATTGTAATTTAATTTACGGTACATTTAAAGAGTTGAACATGATCATATTTTAACATTTTGCAAGCATTGTAATATCTGCACAATATATATTTACAGTAGAACTTGGATGTGGAAGTTCTCCCTGGTGCAAGATTGTCTTAAATATTGAAGGTTTGTAGGTGGACAATTCCTCTGCAGAATGTAGACAACGGCTCACAGTGTCATCGGATATTTTGATCCTCACATAAATATGAAAAGACAGATCAAAGAAAAATACATTGCGTAATACGTCCAATACAGATAAGACCAATAGAATCTTCTGATTGGGCAATCACATTTTTTTGTGCCTTTAATCCAACATGTAGAAGTATAGTTATATCTCCACTTTCTTTGTGGAAAGGGGACAAAATGACACCACTATAAATATAGTTCTCCATGTTGGGTTAAAGGTACAAATAATGTACCTGTATTGGAAGTCTTATCTGTATTGGACGTATTACCCTATGGGTTTTGTTCTTCTTAATCTCTCTTCCCTATTTATGTGAGGCTCAAAAAATCCAATGACACTGTGACCCACTGTCTACATTCTGCAGATGAATTGTCCACCTACAATCCTTCAATATTTAAGACAGATTTTTAGACAATCCGTACATTTTCCAGTTAGCAAATTCTTTATAGAGACTGTTTGATGCACACACATGTATTGTATTTGTTATATTTTATGTAATTATTGAGCACCAGGTATTGACTGTAGATCACATTTCTATATATATTTACATTAACTTAACTTACAAGTGAGTTTCAGTGTGACAAATTTCACTTTGCTCCTGCTAATTGCGTATTAGTTGCTTAAGCCGCTGAGTGTTCAAGAAACACATCAAGTCCCTTTGTGGGCTGCAATAAGAGAAGCCTAAAAGCTAATAGTGTAAGACAATTGGTGCCTTATGAAAAGTATAGGTATATTAAAATAATATTTGAAAGTAATTATCTATGGTTTTTACTTACAGGTAAGACCCTTAGCAAAGGAATAAAGCATGATTCCACCATTTCAGCTATAAGATAATCAGTACTCGATTACATAACGAGTTAGAAAGACAGGTCTACAAAGTAGACCAAATTACTGATGAGTTGGGGGAAGATGCAGGAGCCCAAAAGCATCTCTCATTTGAGTAGTCAGTGCTTATGGGC
Source organism: Ascaphus truei (assembly GCF_040206685.1). Classification (NCBI taxonomy): domain Eukaryota; kingdom Metazoa; phylum Chordata; class Amphibia; order Anura; family Ascaphidae; genus Ascaphus; species Ascaphus truei. The sequence goes on from NC_134486.1 coordinate 25,715,791, forward strand.
CTTTACTTTTACGTGATATATTACAAGGTAATGGGAAAAGGTAATCTGAGGGCACAGGTTTGGGGAGTTAAAAAAAACACATAGAGAACAGTATCCTGGGGCACTCAAAAACCCAGTGACAAAAGTCAAATAGACATTTAAAGACAGTTTAATGATGCAGACAATGTTTCAGGGACATCCCTTCTTCAGGTAGGAACACATACAGGCTTAGGATCATTAAAAAAAAATCCCAGTAGACAATCTGAAGCGTGGAAGAGAAAATGTAACAGGTAACCCTATTAGCTACTACATTATATGACCCCGATATCTCATGAAATCTATGTACATAAATCTGGAAAATGTTAGGGGATAGGTATGAAAACAGAGCAGTTAGCTACACACCAGAGCGGAGGTTAACACTACTTAAACCTGGTGAATGTATGTGAAAAAAATTAAGAGAAATAGAGGGAGGAAAGTGCACCGGTTAAAGGCGCAACTAACATCTCATTATAATATTGCTCCGAGTCTCTCCTCTACTAACTCCTCCTATAACCACTCTTCAAACCGCTCGTGGAGCAAATGGAGCAATGTCAAGGAAAATGGAGCAAAACATCTTCATACTGTATATTGACTGTTTTGAAGCCACACTCCAATTTGTAATACTTGATACATATTCTCCTATAACTTCACTGAGCATGATGAAGACTCCAGTGAGTAAAACCAGCAACACTGTAAGAAGTAACTGATTATACCCCACTGGTACAGTATGTGTATTAAAAAGGATTATCATGCCTAAAAATGTGGAGACAGCACCCTACAGTATCTCTGCTTCTGTTTCCCACACAGCATTTCTAAAATTGTTCACCTCCTTGTCTTTTTTTGCTTGCTGTTTCCATGACTGATACTGACCACTCTTCCAGGGTGAGGGAATAAGTGAGTAATAGTAAAAATGGATTTAATGTCAGTTCAACCTCACCTCAACTTCTTGTAGGATGACAGACAGTAGCAAAGTGCTTCGTCTGCTGGAGTACAACCTTGACATGTACGGTAGACAACTTTTCTATAAATAAACTATAGTATGTGCAGCTTATACTGTATGGTAAAGACGATCCAAGTGAGAGCTGCTAGCAGTCCCTCAATCTACTAGGAAATTTAGGTTATTTCCTTTGTTTAAAATATCTCCCATGCTATTAACACTCATACACAGACAGCTAACCATACCACGCACCCCATATAGCAAATCAAGGGCAAAAAGTCTATAAATCCTTTTGAATCTTTATCAAACTTTCTGACTGTAGAGCTGTTTTTTTCTTGCTCTCCTTGGGACCCAGAAGGGAACGTCCCTGGTTTATCAGCGGATTATTTCTAAAGTCTAAATAAACAAACACGGCAGCAGACACAGAGAAACATGGCAACGGGACTGAGTTCACTAAAGGGACAATTCTTTTATACAGATTAATTATAGGTAAGAACGTGGGCAGAGCTGGAGGCTGCAAGTGTGAATAGCTTGAGCAACTGAAAATAATCTCAGCAGAGGAAATCATACAAGGACAGCACACTCCCTGACTGGTGCATATAAATACAATGATATGCTGTATTATTTAGACACAATGATTGGAAAAGACAGCAAAGTGATACACTACCCTGGGACCATTTCTTAGCCATCGTCACATACTGTACACCTGGCAGAGCTGCAATGTTTAACAAACACTTTGTACTATCTTCTGGAGTTATTTTTTGTAATACAGTATGTACCTGTAAATTAATACTGTACACAACTGTTTTTCCATATTAAGAGAAGTGATTAAGTGTAATATACAATCATAGTTACATAGTAACTAATATACAATCATAGTTACATAGTTACACAGTAACTAATACACAATCATTTTCTTTTCTTCTCAGTGATTTCTGTCCTGACTCTAACCTGTATAGCTTATTTTTTTTAAATTTAAGTATGAAACTTCCTAAGCATGAATGTTAAAATCATATATTATTTCTCTGTCAACATGACTTGAAAATTGCCCTCCTAACAACGTTGAGGGAAGCACAACTTAGCACATAAAATATATTCTGTAAACAACTTAGTTGAAAGCCCTGTTAGCTGTACCTGTCCTGGAGAAGTGTATGTTTGTAAGGTTGTGATAACATAAAAGAGTTTTTCCTATACTGCAGTTTTGAAAACTCTGTTAATTTTGGCCCCTATACAATTTTCTACGAAACCATCTTCTCTTTGCTAGGAAAGCTTGGAACCCCATTAAAATTAATCGGGGCTTAAAATTTCATTCAGAAATGACCCATTCAAAGGTATCACAACCTATACAGGGCTAGAGTCACTGTGTTCCATTTAAACAGTGAGTCGTTTTCCCAGAACATTGATTCGAAATAGCGCTGCATTATTTTCAAATAATACAGTGTTAATAAAGTCTTATCATTACTCCCAGCCAGAGAGCGAAATTGGGTCTTTGGGAGGAGGGAGAGAGAGCAATTTAGTAGAGGGCCAATTTGCTTACAGTATGTACCTTTTAATAGATTAACCATGTATTTTCTGGTGTGTGCTGTCTGTCTGTCTCTCTCTGTCTCTCTCTGTCTCTCTCTGTCTCTCTCTGTCTCTCTCTGTCTCTCTCTGTCTCTCTCTGTCTCTCTCTGTCTCTCTCTGTCTCTCTCTCTCTGTCTCTCTCTCTCTGTCTCTCTCTGTCTCTCTGTCTCTCTCTGTCTCTCTCTCTCTCTCTCCCCTTTTTCAGGGCGTTAGCTGGGAGTAAAGCAGAATTTAGGCATGACTTAAATAATGTAGTGTTATAACGAGCCTGAATAAATTTGGGATTCATACAGTATAATGTAGGCTGTAATAAACCCATTTGCATGTTATATGGAATGACAGCGTTTAAAATAACGCAGAGTTTATTACAGGAGTAATCCTGGTTGACGCCACTCTATTTCCTCTACTCTATTACCATTACTATATTTTAACTTGGGTTAATGTCACATTAAATAGGCTTACAGACCTTATCAATATCAATGGTATCATTTAACAAATGTAGTCATTCTCAGTTATATTTTTCTTAGTGGGGACTTTGAAATAATAGTTTTTTTTTTTTTTTAAATCAAGTAACTATAACATTCTACATCCTCTACTTCCCCTGTCCTCTCTAATCTCTTGGTATGTCCCTACTTGTCATTTGCACTCTGCTATCTCCTTTATACAGCTCTGGTGCGTCTTGCATCTGGCAACCTTCTCATTCACTGCTCCCAATGTGTGGAACGCCCTTAGCCTGACCATCCATCAGGCTTTTTCTCTCCATATATTTTAAGTCTATCTGAAAGATCACCTTCTTATTGAAGTATTTTATGAACCCTTCCGTCTCCAGATGCACTTAGTCAACCTCTTCACCATACAGTAACATATGCTCTGCACCAATACATTTAGTGGTAAATTCTAAATGCTCCGTTTTCGGCCGAAAATCACCATAATGTTTAATGAGGATGTAACGGGTATTCCCCCACCCAATCGCATACAGAGTGTATGTGAGGGGGAACCTATATGTTACCAGGTGTGGTGCGTATACCTGCAGGTTCACAGGAGGCCTGAGCCTCCGCTGATGGGAACCTGGCATGCTTCTCTGTAACGATCTTCCATATAGCGCCTCCACCTATGTAGGATTCTAGGAATGTAGAATGGACCTCACACAGGACCCGCATATAGTAACCACATACACTGGAGTATAAGTATAACTGTTTACTATATGAAGAATATAACATAACCCATGCATCAGCATCAATAACTGGATCACTCTGTATCAAAGTCCCAAATGTCATTCACTCCCACTTAGGAGCGTATACCCTGTGCCCACCACCGTGTACCCCCAACCGTGTCCACAGTATAACCCTTGTACCGTGGTCAGCGCTGCCACTATGTGTGAGTACTCTGTTGGTGCACTTTATAACGATACCTGCCCAGTGCGACGGCACCTGGACTTTAAAAGATCTTCACTAAGGATCCGCCGATCTCCTGCACGACGTCCTGGTTTCACCCGCGTGGTGACCTGTCAGGGGCGATCCCACCCTGGAGATAGTCCTGCTCTCTTAATGGCGGAGGCTGAGCCCAAGCACAGAGTTATGATGACAATACATGGTTACAAATACATGATTACATTAAATGAACAGGGTTATACATTATATACAGTATATAAACATTGCATAAATACATGGCTTTGAGAGTCTCAGGTAGATTGTTCCAGCTGTGAGGTGCACGGTAAAAGAAAGAGGAGCGGCTAGTCGCTATGGCAATGAAGGGGTTAAACATGAATAGCCTGTTTATTGTGGGCAGAGGGGGTGGATGAAAGGGGTAGTTGCCCCAGGGTGGGTGGTAACCGCTATGGTAATGAAGGGTTAACCACTCCCGCTACCCATCCAGTTGGCCTAACCACCCAACCTTGGGGCAACTACCCCCTTCAACCAATCCCTCTATCCCCAATAAATATTAAAAAAAACACAACCCTAATACCCACCTCCTCCACCCCCAACAATTCCCTCAACACATACACTACACTAATGGGCAAAATTACTATCTTCCAGGTCTGGATAATAGCTAATTTGCCCATTCCAAATAAAACATTATCCAGCCAGCATAATGTAAATAAAACTTGCACTTACCCCTGCCAGGATAAATTTCGTCATCATCACCATCCTCCGCGTCCATGTCCTCCATTGGCAGGAACAAAAAAATAAAAAATACAATCTAATGGCCCCTAACCCCTTGATCAGGTGTTAATAACTGCGATGGGATCTGAGAGCAGGACTTAGAACAAATAATGTATTTTGACTGTGTTGGATTGATGTCGTAGTCTTCACGGCTGATTATAATGTGTATCTGCTCTGGAGACTCCCGGCTTTAATGCGATGCAGAAAAAAATGCATTATTTGTTCTAAGTCCTGCTCTCAGATCCCATCTCGATTGAGGCTGGCGAGATAAATCTTTGATAAACTCTCAATTCCAGAGCTCCGATTATCTCATCGGAGCTACAAGAATCGCTGAATTTTATTGAAATGGCGCTATTTGGATTTTTGCAGCTGCAATGTGTTTGTCCAGGAGCCAGTAAAAATGCCTTCCCCGCGCGATTTAACCAACCAGTCAAGGCTTTCAGAATAGCTACCTAGCAAAATTTTGCGATAGCTGATCAAAATCCTCCATAAGTTGGGTACCGGAGCTATTAGAATAGACCCCCTAGAGCATAGGTGGAGAACCTATTTTTCAATGTAGTCACAGATGTGGCGAATGAGAAGTGAAAATCGCCACACCATGCTTTTCGTTTACTTGCGTCACTACAAATTTTAGCATTCATAAAAAATAAGGTCGGGTCTAGACTCCAACTGAAGGCAGAGGGGAGTATTCGATGGTAGTGTTGCGTTAATGGCACATTCAGAAAGCAAAAACCAGCACACGCCATCAGGAAAAAGTTTATTTTACTGTGGGAGCTGGCAAACTCAAATTCGCCGACACTTTCATGGCCGATTCACCGACACTTTCATGGAAAATTCGCTATTTGTGGCGATTGGCGACAGGTTTGCACATCTCGGCTCTAGAGTCTCACTCTGGAATCATGAGCACTCAAAACCATAAAATGTTAATTTTTAAAAAAAACGTATACATCCTAAATTATTTTTTTAACCACTCCTGTACATTAACTTGCCCTAAAATACCTATTCACTAAATTAACCATTTGTCTGCTACAGACTAACTTTACTTATCTTGCAGATTTAACCTTAGAAAGAGATTGTATAGAAGTTTGTTTTGACACATGGGTCCATTATCTGCACGTGTTTTTGTCAAATGTAAAGAGTTTCCGCTTCAGGTTTTTTGATGCTTATTCAAAATAAAAAGTTGATACACAGAGAAGCAGAATTTGATTTTGTTTCATTATATTCTGAGTCATGTAACGTCTCCCTAACTCCTACTTTAATGTATTGTGCTCCAATCTTTCCTTGATACTTCACCTGCTTTAGCTATTATACAGCACAACAACAAATACTAGCGGGAAAAATATTGTTTAGGGGCTAACAAAACACGCAGAATAAATGCTGCATCTCCAATGTTGCAATAATTAGAGCTGCAAATAATGATATTCTTAGAAATGTTACTGTAGAGGTTAACCTAATGTCAACGCACAGTATCTCCATGTGATTTCCATAATAAAAAACATTGCTGAATAATAAAGTGCAGTCCAGAATGTGCAGAGCTTTGGAAGTTAATAATAGGGATTAAGAGCATGGAAAGAATGATTGGCAAAATGTCCATGTCAGGTCATAGAACTGGGCACATCTACGTTCTCCCAAAGGCACAGGATAGCTTGCTGACTACACCCAGCTCTAACTAATTAGTGTCAACACTCCAAGTTTTGTAATGGACTCTGAAAAATGAAACACGGACAGAAGAAAAGTGCACTTGTTATGGGTCTATAAAATTAACATATCACACTGGGATTATTTAGAAAAGTACAATTTAATTTTCAACAGTATATTACTTAGCATACTGTTAGAAAGACATATAATCAGTGGCATAGCTAGAAATGAGCGGCCCCCGGGAAAACATTTTTTTAGGGCCACATTAAAAATCAACGTATTCTATAGATTCAAAATTAAATATACCGCACACATATAAATATAGATTAAATGTAAAATGTAGATTACTTATCTATATGGGGGTGGACATTTTTGTCGCCCTAGGCACGGGCCAAACGGCCCTAATGGGAAATCCGCCAATGGAATTGCTTTTGAATCTCATTGTGGATGGTTGTAGAGAAGTTCCCAGCCTCTACTTTACCATAAAGTAGAGGGCGGGAACCCCTCTGCACCCATCAACAATGAGAATCAATAGCTTTTGTTTCTCAAATATTATTGGGCTTTTTTCTCCAAAGTTGTGTAAAATTCACCATACACTTTAAATAAATCAGCATTGTAATATAAGATAATACTGACTGCAATTTTGTTGCTCCCTCTCCCCATCCTCTCCCTGATCCTCTCTCTCATCATCCCTCCTCAGCTCTCCCCCTTATCACCATCATCAGATCTTCCACTCATCATCATCAGATCTCGTCCTCATCATCTGTTTCCCCCTCATTATCAGATCTCCCCCTCATCATCATCACCATCATCAGCTTCTCCCCCTCATCATGAACTCTCTCATCATCATCATCATCATCATCTCGCCCCCTGTACCCCTTATCATCATCATCAGATCGCCCCAGTCCCCCTTATCATCATCATCAGATCGCCCCCAGTCCCCCTTATCATCATCATCATCATCATCATCATCATCATCATCATCATCATCATCATCATCATCATCATCATCATCATCATCTCTCCCCAAGTCCCCCTCATCATCAGATCTCCCCCTCCTCATCAGATCTCCCCCAGTCCCCCTCATCATCATCATCATCATCATCATCATCATCATCATCATCATCAGATCTCCCCCTCATCATCAGATCTCCCCCAGTACCCCTCATCATAATCAGATCTCCCACAGTCCCCCTCATCATCATCATCATCATCATCATCATCATCATCATCATCATCAGATCTCCCCCGGTACCACTCATCATCATGATCAGATCTCCCCCAGTCTCCCTCGTCATCATCATCATTATGATCAGATCTCCCCCAGTCCCACTCATCATCATCATCATCATCATCATCATATCTCCCCCTGTCCCCCTCATCATCAGATCTCCCCCAGTCCCCCTCATCATCAGATCTCCCCCAGTCCCCATCATCATCATCATCATCATCATCATCATCATCATCATCATATCTCCCCCTGTCCCCCTCATCATCAGATCTCCCCCAGTCCCCCTCATCATCAGATCTCCTCCAGTCCCCCTCATCATCATCATCAGATATCCCCCAGGTCCCCTCATCATCATCATCATCATCACCACCATCATAATCTTCATATCTTCCCAGTCCCCCTCATCATCACCACCATCATCAGACCTCCCCCAGTCCCCCTCATCATCATCACTATCATCACCATCATCATCATGTCTCCCCAGTCCCCCTCATCATCACCATTATCATCATCGTTATCATCATCATCATCATCATCATCATCAGATTGCCCCCCAGATCCCCCCCCTCCTCCATGCCTACCTGTGGTAATGGAGACAGACGCGGGGAGATGGAAATGCGGCGGCTGGCCCCCGGTGTTAAAGGACAAGCTGGTAGAAGAATCAGCACTTGAGGCAGAGCAGGACAGCACGAGGTGATGTGTGTGCACTAGCAGCAGACACAGGAAGTAAGAAAGACTTCTGGATCAGACTGCTAGAGCACGCTCCTCCGCTGCCATCCTGCTCTCCCTCTGTCTCAAGTGCTGATTCTTCAGGCGGCTTATCCTTTAACGCCGGAGGCCCGCCTCCACTGCATACCATCTCCCCCACCTGTCTCTACGGGAGGAGAGAGCAGGACCCCCAGGAGCGCAGGCACCCGGGCTTTGCTTGGGCAGCCCGGGTTATAGCTACGCCCCCTGCTGATACTGTAAAGGAACACCATCGGCTATTTCAACACCTTCACATAGGTGGCTTAGAAACTAGCTCTATTTATAGACAGATACATATAGTCTTCTGGCTGCAAAATCACTGCCCAAAAAATGGCACCAATTTATCAATTGGAAAAACTCCTTGCTTTCTGTGGGTTTCCTTATTTTCTTTTCTGTATGACCTGTTTCCTATGTTAGCAGCAAGGAGACTTTAATAAAAGCCGCCAGGAGGCCTTTGTGTCTTCCAAAGTAGCTAACCAACAAAACCTTCCCATAGCATATCCAAATTCAAAATAGCTTCAATGTACATACCATACCTGCTATGTTTACATCAACTCCTAAATTACAATTAAACAAACTTAATTGCAGATAACTGCATTATAGAAAACATATGAGTGACCTTTCCTACAATCCAGGCCTATTTCTGCATACCGTACAGTAAGCTACAGAATTCAGACGTACAACACACATTTTCTTGTGTATAGAATAGGCACTATCAATATCAATAGATACGGTGTTGGCAGAAGAAACATAACAATGGTCCTAGGAATCCAGCAAACACTAGAAATGGAATACAGATGTTGCAAGATTTAGTGTCCCTGTTGCCGCAGTTGTTCACAGTCCGAACAGATTAACGCTGTGGGGGATCCAAATTTGGCACCATGGACCACCAGCAGCACGATCGCGGAAGACACTGCCCCCAGCACCGCGGCCGTTTGCTTTTTCAGCTGCGGTGCTGAGGACAGCGTCTTCTGCGATCGCACTGCTGGTGGTCCATGGTTCCAGATCGGATCCCCGGCCGTGTTAATCCATTCAGATTACGTTTGCCTACATCTGTATGTACATGGAATATGTCTCAGGTAATGTGAAAAAGTTACATTTTTGTCTCATCTGACCATAAAACCCTTTTTCCACCTGTCTGCAGTATCATCTATGTGCTTTTTTCGCAAACTCCATATGCTTTTTGGTCTAAATTACAAGCGTTACGCCTGGTGCAAGCCCAATACTGCACATCACCCACCCATTCAACACCATCCCAACTGTCAAGCAGGATGCTTCTCTTCAGCAGGGACTGGAAAGCTTGTCAGGATAGGGGACAGAATAAATGGTGCAAAGTACAGGCGAATCCTTGAGTTAAACCTGTTTGAGTGAGCCAAGAGTCTGAGACTTGGGGGGAAATTCACATTTCAGCAGGACAATGACCCAAAGCAGGGGGGCACAAACTTTTTCCCTGCACCCCCTGCTGTCGGTCACCTCACCCCCACTTTTTTCCCTGCGCCCCCCTGCCGTGGGTCACCTCACCCCCACTTTTTTCCTGCGTTCCCCCCCCTAACCCCGACTCCGGTGTCGGCTCCAGCGTCATGACGTCACAGAGCCAAGATAAGTAAAAGTTTACAGAGGCCCTGAAGCTCCCCCGGCACTTCATTTAAGTGCTTTCGGGAAGCGCGCAGGGCCTCTGTAAACTGTACACCCCTTGAAGGCAGTCTCGCGCCCCCCCCTGAGGGTCACGCCTCCCAGTTTGCGCACCGCTGACCCAAAGCACAAAGCCGCACTGGAGTGGTTCAACAAGAGGAGAATTAATGTTCTTGAGTGGCCCAGTCAAAGTCCTGACTTGAATCCAAAAGAATATTTTTGGCGAGACTAGACGATTGCAGCCCATTGACGATCCCCAACACACTTATCAGAACTGGATCAATTTTTCAGTGAAGAATAGGCAAAAATGTCACCCTCCTTCTGTGCTAAGCTAATAGAGGCCTATCCAAAAAGTCTCAGTGCAGTAATTGCTGCAAAAGGGGCTTCTACCCAGTACTGACTAAAGGGGCTGAATACGTGTACAAAATGAAATGTACTAGTTGCATAATTCCTTTGCTGACATTTAACCTTCTCCTCATATAAACAGTGTTCAGTTCAACAACTACTAAAGGTAATTTGAAAAACTGTGCATACATTATTTGTAATAGAACCACTTGCGACATTGCTAGGGGGTGAATACTTCTGAAAACGTGTGTGTGTTTGTATGTGTGTGTATATAAATGAAAAGGTACGGGGGGGGGGGGGAAAGCACTCAATCTATATTACAAGAAAGGGAGGACACCAGTCACTATCAAAAAAGTATTTGTATTTTCGTACCGTACACAGAAAAAGACTTAACGTCACATTATTAGCAGGTATTGTAACTAAACGTTTTGCTACAATAACATCGCTTCAAGCCTATGCTGATGAGATATTTAATGGCTGTTGTTTCTGCATAAAATTAGCTTTTTAGATATGCGGTAACCCCAGGGAAAATAATGTTTGTTCCTGATTTATTAAGCATATCGTTTTGAGCGTTGCTTTAACAGAGCTCGATGGATCTAGCCCATAGATACTTATATCAAAGTGACAGAGCTCGTAGTATCGGGAAAGGGATAGTTATCAAAGTGCCCCAATTGCAAAGCTGCCATAATATGTATGTGAAGTGACTAACCAAATGTGGCGCTCATATACATTTACAATGACAGTGATATAATCAATACAATAGTGATAATAGTGATACTTATACAAACACAATGGTCGATTGCAGCTGTAACCCGGTGTAGGATTGCTTTCTCAATCCTCATGGAAAATGGAAAAATGGATCATCAGGAAGCGCATACCATGTGGAAACATAAGAGACAAACGTGCTTTTTGTGCAATATTGTGCAAACAGTGGTAAGGAAAGTTGCTAGCACAGAATGTGTACACAGAATACTCACAAACGTGAGGTGGAGTATGGGCACATAAAGGTATCTTTAAGGACTGGCTTCAGTCTATGGTGCAGGATGATGCCACAGCAAACAGATTACCAGGTGACCTTAGGGTAGGAAGACACTGGACATACACTGGCGACACACTTTATTCGAGCTCGGCTAGTCCCACGAATTCGGGTATACCCGGGTGTATTGAGGTTTGTGACTGTTTTCTGCCCAAGTGCATTGAGGTATTTTCTAGGCAGGGATTGAAGCATTTTATTCCCGCTGGCTGCAATACTGCACAGTATATATATATATACTGCATTACAATTCATGAATTTATGCCATCTGGTAGACACGCGAAGCATTGCAGCCTATTAAATCCTAATCATTATCATTTAACAGATCAGCCGCCCGTCAGCCAGGCATGAACCCAGGCTGGGAAGGCAAACGCAACGGGGCTTGTTAGAGGTGAGGAGCGGCGCATTCCAGGTATCTGCCAGGTACATACTGGGTATTTGCTCGAATAAAGTGTGTCGGTGCAGTAGCGTAGACTGTAGGGCATTTAATAAAAAGGTAGACAAAATCCAATCTACTCACATATTGATAGGTTAAAAACAGCATTTAGATCTCAATGATCTCAGCAATTCGCGCTCTTTTGCTTCCACCGGATGGGGCCTCACTCTCAGGTCTCCCTCCTTCCTTTCTGTGCGGGTCACGGATGCGTTCCGGCGACCGGAAGTGACGTCATCTGTATCCGAAGGTTCCGGTGGGTAGAGGCAGCGTCACTCTACGCGTTTCACCGTTCTTGGTTTCATCAGGAGTGACGTTGTATGGGGTATAGGCAGTATATATACCATTTTGTTGGCAATTGATTAACTGAGATTTGCTGGTAGACAATTGACTCTAGCATTGCAGTGCATTAATTAACTGCTGCAAGCTATTACGAGGGCACTTAGGTGCAGGATCTTGCAAAGCAAACAATAGCACTCCAATGCTAGATAACTGTTTATTAAATGCCCTACAGTCTACGCTATGTCCAGTGTCTTCCTACCCTAAGGTCACCTGGTAATCTGTTTGCTGTGGCATCATCCTGCACCATAGACTGAAGCCAGTCCTTAAAGATACCTTTATCTGCCCATACTCCACCTCACGTTTGTGAGTATTCTGTGTACACATTCTGTGCTAGCAACTTTCCTTACCACTGTTTGCACAATATTGCACAAAAGGCACTTTTGTCTCTTATGTTTCCACATGGTATGCGCTTCCTGATGATCCATTTTTCCAAAGCTGCCATAATGCCTGTGCAAAAAAAAAAACAGCAGGAGAATTACAAAATTGAATTAAAGTCAATAGGATTTTTTCTTCCATAAATCTGCGTTTGGAATACTTTACTAAGTGACTTCCATGGTGGGATTATTCCACGTGATCATTTATTAAAGCATCAGGATGCTTTCCTCTTTTATAAAGCTGCCGCATTGCAATTAAGACGTTTGGTTAAATGGCATCTGCGAATGAAAATACTTCCCTGAGCATGAGTTTAGTGGTTAAATGGTCTAAAGTGTTTAACATTTGCATACATACCCCACACAACATCCAATCGAAAACCAATAGGGATTTTTTTTACTTTGGATAAATGTGATTTGCAGTTTTGCATCAGACTTGATTACATACAGTATCTCCCTGAATATTTTGAGAATGTGTTTTGATTAAAGAATTTAAGCATTTTTTTCTCTTGGCTTTATCAGTTTACACTTACATCAGACTGACTCCATGCTAGAACAACTAGCTTTGCTGATCTCGAAAATGGCTACTGCTGTGTAAATGCTGTTTCTGGTAACATGTTTATAATCATACTAATGACGTGTCAGACAACTCATCACAACTTCCATGAGCAAGGAAGAATTAGAAAGCATCTTACATCTTATTTGCAGTATTGGTTGTACAGCTTCCTGGTAAAGACAATGTTTCACTCCTAATTTAGTTTTGCTGCAGAGTTTCCAGTGAGGTCCATATGACAATGCTGGACTTGCCTTTGAGTGCCAAATAATATTTTATGGACTTATTTAGTATTACATTGATTAGTTCATTCCTGTGAGTTAGGGCCTATAATTGTGCTTAAAAAAAAAGAAGAGTTCTTCCATTTAAGGCACCTAAGGGGTTATTACTATACCTTTAGTATTCAATAAATAGATTTATTTCATTATTTTATTTATCAAATGTTTTAGCAGGAAATAATGCATTGAGAGCGTATGTGACTCTCGTTTGCAAGTAGGTGAGTCCGGAGATCTGTGAAATTCCCGCTAAAGTTTCTCGACCAAGTGAAAACACCCTTTTTTGTTTCGCGAAAAAAGTTCAGGCAAATCCTCAAGGTTTGAACAAGAAATATGACAAGCATTAACAAGCAATATGTAAGGTTGCAAGGCCAATTGTCACTCAATTCTGGTGAAATTACAGAGAAATTGAGCAAACTCTATTGGAATTCTGCCAAAACGGTCAATATTTTGAGCAATCAGGATAAATGCAGGCTTCTTAGGGAGCAGATGGTCTCAATTATGCATATAATAGATAGGAAAAACAGAGCACAGAGTGAAAGATTCTTTAAATCTTTGATCAATATTCCAAGGTTTTCACTCTCATGCAGTGTTCATATCGAGAGCGCTGTATTGCTAATCTTTCACAGATTATTCATCTTTTCCCTTTTTTTCTCTTCTCAGATAACAGATGTAATCGATTGCCACATAAAATTGGGAAGAGATGGGGGAACAATATGTGTAATTTTAAAAGGTGATCAATTTTGTAAGCCTTTTCTATATGCACTCACATGTAATTTTTGTATTAAGAGCGTTGTATTAATGTTATGTCCTGAATACCACGAGATAATAAAACCGCTTGTATTTCGTTATTCTCTAAATCCTACTCCTGCATACAGTATAAGGCCGCACGTATAGTGCCCGCGAACGCAACGCGTGACGTCACCCGTCGCCGTTAGCAAAAGTTGTATTTCGCTTTGCGGTGGCGTCGCGGGCGACCAGGCCATTGATTGATTCAGGGGCTGTCACATGAGGCGACAGCCCCTGAAAAATCAAATATTCTTCTGCTGTGCTTAGTTCAAATTTCCTGATGCGTTTCACAGCTCCAATGGCCACATTCCCAGGGTTGTGAAATGCGTAGGGCGATGTGAGCTAAGCACAACACGAGACAGAGATACAAAAATGACATGTTAGTGCATATTGAAAAAGGTAATATAAAATGTATATATTTTTGAAAAAAACATATTGTAGTATTGCTGTCCCATGTCTTCCCAATTCTATTTAGACGTCAATTACATCTTTGCACTGAGGAGAGGAAAAAATAAGGGAAGAGATTAACAATACAATGCTATCAATATAGACACCACATGCGAGTAGAGATGGGCAAAAAAATTTTTTAGATTCCACCTCAAATGTCCAAGTTCCTTTCTGCTGCGGATACCCACAGATCTGTCTAAATGTAGCAATTGAAAAACCAGTTGCGGATATTGTTAAATCCACAAATGAATAGAACTTCTAGACCCTGAAATATGGGGGTTTCTGGAGAGCAGGCAATACCTACCGTATTTTAAGTAGAGTCCCATCTTCCCAAGTACTATATCACCTCAAACCACATGTGGCGACACCTATGCTCAGAAAGGAGCACACTCAGGAGATATAAATATTAGCATAAGAATAGTGTTTTATTTTTTGGTGCCTGAGGCACAGGGTGATAAAGTGACTTGCCCAAGGTTACAAGGAGCTAGCAACAGGATTTTAACCAGGACCAGGCTACCTTGCTTCAAACTCGGTGTCCTTGTTTACAGAGTCAGAGCCTTTACTCACTAAACCATTCCTTCAG
Source organism: Ascaphus truei (assembly GCF_040206685.1). Lineage (NCBI taxonomy): Eukaryota > Metazoa > Chordata > Amphibia > Anura > Ascaphidae > Ascaphus > Ascaphus truei. The sequence goes on from NC_134486.1 coordinate 25,730,890, forward strand.
CCCGTTTGCAAAATATAGTTAAACTAGCTGATATACCCGGCGTTGCCCGGGATGTGCTGGTCACGCGGTGTCCCTCCGTCCTGTCCCCGTGGTTGGCTGGGTGGGAGGCGGTAGTTGGGGGGGAGTGTTCCTCATTTCCTCCCCCCCCCCGATCCCTGTTGCTCATTTCCCCCCCCCCCCCGCCCGGCCCCGGACGCTCATTGACCCTCCCGGTCCCCAACGCTCATTGAACTCAGGTCCCCGGCGCTCGAGTGAGGAGGACATTACCTCTTGCTCGGAGCAGTGAGGAGGGGCCCGCGGGGTGAGGAGGAGAAGCGCCGAGTGAGGAGGGGAACCGGCGGGTGAAGTTTCCCTGTCTTGACGTCACCGCAAACCCTGCCCTACAGCCAATGTGAGATGGCTACAGCGAAAAGTGTGGCCAGCCGCCAACCAATCAGAAAACACACAAACCCACAGACAAACATCCTGACAGACAAACATTTGTTTTATATATATAGATTACTCAAACCCCACACCACCTAAAAGGATTTCCACAAGACCAGGTGGTAAGGCACCGTCTATGTGGGTAATGTCACGCCACACTGAATCAGAAGCCACAATCTCTGCTATTCCAGGCTGCAGCTCTAGCAGTGAACTAAGCCACCTTCTGGGTAGCTCCACTCACAGCATGTTTTTTGAGCTATATTACCCAAACCTACAGCTCATCCTACTCATGGACAGTTTTCCCCCTGGATTCCTTCTTACACTTTGCATATCCTATTAGTTTATCTCCCAGGTATCGCCGGTGTTCTATTTAGCACATTGAACTGGCAACTAGTTAGTGGAGGTGGCCTGTTTTTAAAAGAAGCCAGGTGGAGTTTCCATGAGTATGATTAGCTACAGGTGCGAGCAGTAGCACTCAAACATATGCTGCTAGAGTGGAGCTATCCCACAGTGGGTGGCAGTGTGCCGGACATATCGCAAGAAGAGATTTAAAAGAGAGTGTCATGAGTGGAGTGGGAAATGGGGGAGCGGTGTCTCTACCTCCTGTAGTGCAGCTGTAGGGTCTGCAATTATTAACTGCAGCAGCAATGTTTGCTGGGTCAGCCCTGCCTTGTCTGCTGATCAGATCCCAGTGTCAGAGGATGCAGGGCCAGCACCATAAACAGAGCTGCCATAACAACTACAGGCCCTATTGCTGCACTTGAGGGGTTAGAGACACCCAGGTTTTTTTTGGTGGGGGGCGTCCCTCTTCCCACCCACAGACATCTGATCCCCTCCTCAAGCCACAGGAGGGGGGGGGGGCATTGGATTGTAAGGAGTGGGAGAAGGGACCTGAATCTGAACTTGAGGTGGAAATGTGTTTCTGTCCTGGATTCCGATCCTAGATATGCACTCGCTGTCCGTATTACACCCAGCAGTGAGTGTCTCAGGCAGTTCGGGTTCTGAAAATACGACCCATTCGAAGGGTTTGGATTATGTACCTAGAAATGTGCCCCCCCCCCCTTAATAAATAATAATATATACAGTATGCACCCTTTCTTTTGTTCAAAATAATTTATATAAAATGCATACAGTAAATACAGGCACACCCAATGAAAGAAATTTCCACGATACAATAATTACATTATACTGTACTTCTGTTGTACTATAAAATGTAGATGTAAGTTTATTTCTTTGCACATACACAAATCATTGTGTCTATGTAAAGCCCTCGTCAGAGCGTTATATTCAGTTTGTGTACTTTACTGTACAGAGGTCATCCTCACTTTCTGATTGTTATCAAATCACCTAAGTTTGATATTTGCGTGGAAAGGAATACCATTTGTATTACTTTATCTCTAATTAAAATAGCTCATTTCTGTAGGTTTGTCAGATTCCATTACTTTCAATGGAAAAATACAAAATAGAATAATGTGTGCAAAATGTGAATATAATTAAGTGTGTGCATGAGACAGAAATCAAAGAATGTATATGAAAGGAAAATTTGTTTTATCTTAAATTAAAGTGGAGCTATTTTAATATGCCAATCATTCTACAAGTAGAATGTCATTATTTTGCACTTTTCGTTGAATCACAGTAAACAAATACATAGCAAGTAAAATGACTAACTAGTACTAGTAAAATGTTTAATTGAGCAACGAGAACAAGATTGTTGGAGATCAGCTAAAATAAAGAATATATATGTGGTTTACACAATGTTTAATGCTGTCTTTGCAGCTGTTTTCCATGAGAGAGGCTTGTTGATGAAAATTACTGTTCAGTTAGATTGAAATGAGCATCTTTTCCATAAGTTAAATTAGCTTTAAAAAAGCAAGACCCTCTGTTGGTTTTGAAAGTGTTTCAGTGTCTTTAATAATCTATCTTTGATCTCATATAGATGTTAAGGCATTTGAGCTCAGTAGGAAAATAATGGGAAATTCTAAATCGTAATCTTGTTACTTACATATTGGCAATTACTAAATTCAGTGTTCAACATTATCTGTTAATCAAAAGGACTACTAGAGAATATTAACTTAAATAATTTGGACGAGCACCACCGTTTGACCAAAATGAGAAATTAATCACAGTTTATGTTTAAAACATTTAAATTTTTTTCATTTACATCATTAAGCATGAGGTATTCAATATGAATTAAGCAACTGACCTGGAGGCTATATCTAGTTAATTAGATTAATGAAATGTGTAGACAGCCAACAGAGGAGTTATCTTTTTCATTGATGTATTAGGTTCATTACAGGTCTTGCGGATTGGATATTGTGTTGCACTGTTGCCTGTACGGTCTGTGGAAATAAGCTGCAGTGAACACATCGTCTCTCTTCTGGCTGACGCAAATGTAACGGTGTTGCAAATGTGCTAGAAAAACCAAGTGGCTGTAGTGGTGGCTCACTTATTATCTGCAGTGCCCTTATGTCATTTTAAAATGGTACAATTGTAATGTATTGTATGTCTTTATTTATATAGCGCCATTAATGTACATAGCGCTTCACAGTAGTAATACACGTGGTAATCAAATAAATAACAGATAATATAAACAGGTCATAGGAATAAGTGCATCAGACATAAAAATAACATTAAGGAAGAGGAGTCCCTGCCCCGAGGAGCTTACAGTCTAATTGGTAGGTAGGGAGAATGTACAGAGACAGTAGGAGGGAGTTCTGGTAAGTGCGTCTGCAGGGGGCCAAGCTTTATGTATCATGTGTCCAGTATAATCCACAGTGCTATTCATATGCTTCTTTAAGCAAGTGTGTCTAAAGTGGGTCTTAAAGGTGGATAGAGAGGGTGCTAGTCGGGTATTGAGGAGAAGGGCATTCCAGAGGGCAGTAAGTGAGAAAGGTTTAAGGCAGGAGAGGACTTTAGATACAAAGGGGGTAGAAAGAAGACATCCTTGAGAGGAACGCAAGAGTCGGGATGGTGCATAGCGAGAAATTATTGCTGAGATGTAAGGCGGAGCAGAAGAGTGTTAAGCAAAAAAGTGAGGAGGAAAATTGAGTGTGTGATACAGGATTTGATCGGAAGCCAGGAGAGGGATTTCAGGAGGGGAGACGCGGAGACAGATTTAGGAAAGAGTAGAGTGATTCTGACAATAATTGTCAGGCACTTACATGGCATTTTAACAACATTGCATTCTGCCATTTGATCACTGATGATGTTTACTGACAGCAGCACCATTGATCTGAGAGGAGAAGAATTACTTCCTCCGCCTTCCGCTCTTCCATATCTTACCGTGCACCCCACAACTGGAACAGTCTGCCGGAGACTCTCACAGCTGCCACCTGTCTAAATTCTTTCAAAACTAAGGCTGTCTCACATTTGAATCTGGTCTGTAACTGTTACAAATGCCTATAATATACATTATCTTTAACTGTGCAGCAATGTCTTGTATATAATGTATACCCTGTTCACTTAATGTGACTATGTATTTGTCATTATAACTCTGTGTCCAGGACGTACTTGAACACGAGAGGAAACTCTCAATGTATTACTGGTAAAACATTTTACAAATAAATAATTTCAGAGTAGTGGGAAAAGATATCATGGTCACGTGATCACTAACAGCAATGAACTAGCCCCTGTGCCAAAGTTTCTGTGGCACTTGTGCCAGGCAACCTTTTGGCACTGAAAATATCAAGCCTATCACCAAGTACAGTTTGCAAACCAAAGTTCACATGCTGGAAATGGCCACTGCTAAGAGGCTCTTTGCCATTTAAAATGCGGTACATTCAAAAACTGCATGACCTTTTTCCCTTATCTCCTTTACCGCTCACCACGACTGCCTCCTGGAAAAGCTCTATATTAATGGCAATTATATGTAACTTTGATAGCTGATATAATAATATACAACTTGAATAATAATCGATCGTACTAAACTCTTTTGACACCTCTGTATGAGTGCGAGGTACCCAATCCAAGTTTTGCTCGCAACGTTTGTGTGCCTTCCATGTATGTAGTGTGATGCCCACATCACGTTGCAGACTTTTTAAGTCCCAGAATAAGGCTGGAAACATTGCATTTCTCTACAGGGGGTTTATTTACAAGGTTAAATCATACACCAACAGGCCCACCGTCTCTTTAAGTCAAATCAAATCATAAAAATAACTCCTATTCCCCTTAGGGAAATCAAACTACACCGTAGCTTTAGCCCTTTCTAACAGTGTTGGCCAATTAAACTGGTTCCCAGCTTAAAAGATGCCCTATCATATGCAACAACACAGTCTTCGGTACATTAATATGTTACTTAGCTCTTTGTCTGTTACTGTTGTGGTTCCAGGTAATTCCCTCTGGACCCTGCGAGAGTTCAGAGAATCACTCCTCTGTAGTTCCAAGGTTATGGACCGGACATCTCCACTTCAGCACGGTCTCATGTCCTTCATTCTTCTTACTCTGGGATTAAGACCCAGTCAGTCCCAGAAGGCTCAGCGACCACCGTCCAGCGAGCCTAGGGGACTGTGCCATTCAGTTTCCCTTGCTGGGGAGAACTCTGTCTCTCTCCCCCCTTCTCTGAGGAAAAGCAGTCTCTATCTGTGTGTAGTCACTTCCTGACTTTTAAAACTCCATGTGCAATCAGGAGTCTAGCCTGATCAATTAATTTGCAGCTGCTGCTATCTTCTCTAGTGGAAATTACGACTGAGATGTAAGGAGGGGCATAAGAGTGTAAAGCTTTAAAAGTGAGGAGGGAAATTGGGGAATTAAGTGTGTGATACGGGATTTGATATGAAGCCAAGAGACGGATTAAAGCAGGGGAGATGCTGGGACAGATTTAGGAAAGAGTAGAGCGATTCTGGCAACAGCGTTAAGGATAGATTGAAGGGGAAACAGGTGAGAGGTAGGAAAGCCAGACAGCAGGAGGGTACAGTAATCGAGACGGGAGAGAATAAGGGCCCATGTCAGCGTTTTAGCAGTCGAGCAACAGAAGAAATATTGCAGAGGAAAAAGCGACAGGTTTTAGCTACATGTGGCGCAAGTAGTAGCAAAACGCAACGGCCACCGACTCATGGACGCCAATGCCAAGAGCTATTCTCCTGGGTGGGATTTAGTGGTACTGTATGGTAGAATGTCTGCAAAAGTCATGGGACGGTTCCCACGTTCTGTGCAATAGGGCACAGAGAGTAGATACATTGCACAGTTTTCTTTGTGTACTGTATTTGTGTGGGGATTGTGTATTGCTTGCCTTCCAAGCATGGCAACGTAGCAGTATCATCACACTCCTAGTATTTGCTGGGCCTGAACTCCCCCCCCAAAACCTAAATGAAATGCACTACAATGCACAAGCCGGACGGACACAATTTGTATGTCCCAAAAAATGGGAATACATCTGTCTGTCCAGTGTAAACTGTCTGTCTGCGATGGGCTCATGCCCCAGAGATCAAAGTTTCTCAACAGCAATTCTGTGCCACAGAAACTATTTCTGACTTCCATGGCTGCCAGACAATTCCGCAATTGTTTCTGCAAACATGAAATTCCATATGGATTGTGTCATTGAAGCAATGTAACAGATTTCAGACAACCTTTAACATGAACAGAGGGCAATGATACATCTAACAGAATATATCTAAGTAATCAATGTATTTTGTTTTTTAGCAATCAGATTATTTTGAAGTTATTTGTAAAGTCTGTTTGGATCATGGACGGTGGCTCCTCTGGATCTAGTTACTCTGGTTTGTGTGAGATCACTTACACAAGCAAGATGCCCACCTCTCTTCTCACATTCTCCCGATTGGTCCTTTGACGAGGTTGGGGTGGGCTACAGGTAGAAAAGAGACTTGCATGACATACACAACCCTATTCCCAGCCTTGGCTGAAAAAAACCTTTATTACTATACAGTATATCCCAAAAATCAACCTAGGCAAATGTTTGCTTAAAGCATTGTAACGGGTATTCCCCCTACCCCAATCGCAGATAGAGTGCATGTGAGGGGGAACCTATATGTTACCAGGTGTGGTGCGTATACCTCTGAGCCTCCGCCAGTGAGAGCCTAGGGTGAATCCTCTGGAACGATCTTACTTACAGCGCCTCCACCTGTTTAGGATTCTAGGAGTGTAGAATGTTCCCCACACAGGACCCACATATAGTAACCACATACACAGGAGTATAAGTATAACAGTTTACTATATGAAGAATCAAACATAACACAATACACATAAGCATACCAAACAATATATATAGGCCACCTTCTGCCTTTAGCTGGTGGCTATACCTTGCCCCTAAATGGCTATCGCCCTTCTTAGCCCCTAACTGGGCTATACCCTTACACCCCCTTCCCAACCCCATGTCCAGAGAGTCCAAGCCCACCCAAGTGTGTGAACAGGCCTGTCACATGTGAGGAGCGAGGTAAAGTTGGTGCACGTGTGGAAGGGTGTAAATACCTGCCCAGGTGCCCCTGCACCTGGGTATCTTCGCAAAGGGTCTACCGGATCTGCTTGGTCCAGCGTTGTTCTGAACCTCCGCGTGGGATGGGGTCCAGCCGGACGTCCCACCGTAAGGACAGTCTCTGGATCAGCAACACAGCATACAGGAACATGCAGCAACACTATCACTGGGTCCCTGCCTTAAGGAACTACAGCAGGGCCTATCACTCGGTCCCTGCCTAGCACACAGCTGAAGGGGCACAGGGTCCTTACCTAACAGACTGTCACTATGAACACCCACCCTCACTAGTGGGGAGTCAGGGCCTCAACTCTAGCCCGAGGTACTTCTGGCCTAGGGCAGCAGCTTGCAGCTTTCTGCCCCCCTTCCTTCCCCCACTGTCTCCTCAGTCTGACTGACTTCCAGCACATTGCCCATACAATGTATCCTTCTCCAGCAAGAGAAGCTGCAAACACTATTTGCTGTCTGGCTGCATGTGATCTGGGTGAAAGGGCAGTCCCCAGAGGCTGCTGGGAGTTGTAGTTCGTTATGGCCCTCTTTAACATTGGGGCCGCGTGCGCGCTGTGCAATGGCCGCCGCTACTCTCCACGGAGCCTGTGCAACCCTGTAATGACTGCCACATCGCCCTAACTGCGCATGCGTGACTTCTAGGGGTCCCTGCACTACGGAGCACCTCTTGTGCCAGTTCTCCCACACTAAAATGGCCGCCACACTGCGTCTGCGCATGCGCGAGCCTCCGCACACGCGCAGACACAGCAAAGATGGCGGCGCCCTACCTCGGACGCTGCCGGGAGCCCCCGCAGCAGCCCCCACCCTGGTAGAGGTAAGTGAGAGGGACAGGAATGACCGGGGAGCCAGAGGGGACCTGGCTACAGCATTATTACATATAATTAAGGAACAAGGCGACATTGTTAAGTTAATTACAAAATGTCCTTTTTGTGAGCTGCCTTTTTAAGGACTAAATAAATTAATCAGTTCATTGTTCCAAAAAAAGGAATCTTATTTGATATCCAGGTTTCAAAAGTCTGCTTTTGTGAAATTTGTAGTAGGGAAAACAGAACAAGAAATATTGTCTTTATTGACTGTACAGTACCATATTATCATCATGACAAGCCTTTCGTTCAATAGCTTTCAAACTTGTCTATTTAATAAAGTAGTTATTTATTGGATGCGATATTTGTTACATTCCTGTCATAGTGCCCATTTCATGGAAGTATTTGCTAGCACAGGCAATACATCAGAATTCAGGAGAACTTAATACCAGACAGGAAGACAATCATAAATAATACTAGCTTGATCTGAGAGTTCTTCATACATCAGTTTCTCTCTACTGTAGCTTCCAAAAAGAAAAGCACGTTAAAGAGGCAATCCAAGCGGCACATATATATTTTATGTATAACGGTGTTTCCCCCACCCCTTGGGAGATTCTACCATTGCTGTCGTGTGGTGCATGATACCTGCTGGTAACAGGAGTGCTGAGTCGTCTGCCGATGCTAGTGGGGACACAGGACTAGGCTTCTGGGGTTCATACCCCACATATCTCTTTAGCAGTGCAGCGCCTCCATCTGCCGTAGGCTCCAGGAACTGAAGATGATCTCCCACGGTAGAACTTTTACCTCTCCCCCCAGTAAGGTCACGAACCAGGCAGGAGGTATAACAGGAACGGTTTATTACTATTCTGTACAGTACAGGAACAATGGCAGGCTTCTGCCCAATGCAGTCTCTCAGTTACCGAGGAAGGATGGTTCCTGGACTGTCACTACAGGCCATAGGCACCCACAGCCATCCTAGCTCTTCCCTGTCTCCCTAGCAGAGATAGAGGTATGGTCCACACACTCTGGCCCGGAGGGAAGAGGACTGGAGAAGGCCCAATCGCAGCCTTTCCACTGTGTGACCTGCCTTCCTCAGTGAGAGAAGGTACACTACAAATTTGGGGCGGCACTGCCCTTAAGTACAGCCAGGAGGAGGGCACCAGTTCTAGCTCATGATTGGTTATGCCCAGGCCTGATGTCACCGCAACCTGCTGTCATTTAAGTGTAGCTCCTCAGAGAGGGAAAACCCCATATCAACTACTGGCAACCTGATTGTACCAGGGTTTACTGCCAGCCCAAGGGCAGAATAGCAGCCATCAGGTGACCTTGGTTACAAGTATATACATACATACTCATCGGTGTGAGGCTGGTTATACTGGCTTTGCAAATAGAAGCTTGGATACCTGTAGGTTCAAGCTTCAAAAGGTCAAAACAGCACCTTAACCCAGGCTGTGCTGAAAAGCTGTGTAATGCAAAAAGCATAAGCTTATAATGGTCCATGTCAATGTTGTTCCCTACAGAATATTGCCAGCCCTCGTCTAAGGTTTCTGCTTGTACTCGAGAATATTATTATAAGCATAGTAATGTAACGGTGTTTCCCCACCCGTTGGGAGATTTTACCATTACCACGGTGTATGGTGCATATACCTGCTGGTAACAGGAGGACTGAGTCATCCGCCGATGGTAGTGTGGATACAGGATCAGGCTTCTGGTGTTCGTACCCCACATATCTCTTTAGCAGTGCAGCGCCTCCATCTGCCGTAGGCTTCAGGAACTGAAGGTGATCTCCCACAGTACAACTATTACCTCTCCCCCACAGTAAGGTCACGCACCAGGCAGGAGGTATATAACAACAGGAACGGTTTATTGTCTTCTATACAGCACAGTTACACGGCAGGCTTCTGCCCGATGCAGTACTCTCAGCTCTCACTGAAGGATGGTCCCTGGACCATCACTACAGGCCAAGGGCACCCGCAGCCGTCCTAGCTCTTCCCCACCTCCCTAGCAGAGGCAGAGGTATGGTCCACACTCACTCTCCCCCAAGGGGAAGAACACAAGGGAAGGCCCCAATCTCAGACTCCCAGTTGTGTGACCTGCCTTCCTCAGTGGGGGAAGGACACTACTAAATTTAGGGCGTTACTGCTCTTAAGTACTGCCAAGTGGAGGGCACCAGGTCTGGCTCATGATTGGTCATGCCCAGGCCTGATGTTACCGCCTCCCGCTGTCACTCAAGTGCAGCTCCTCGGAGGGGGAAAACCCCATAGCAACTACTGGCAACCTGATTGTACCAGGGTTTACTGCCAGCCCAAGGGCAGAATAGTAGCCATCAGGTGACCTGGCTACATATGTATATTAGTATATAATTGTAATATATACAGCCTTTGATTACCTGTATTGAAAACAAATTACTTACGCTGCCACACAATTAGTTCTCCCGTGATCGATCAGCAAAGATCCTGCTCCCCAGGCGTCATTAAATGGCTGCCGTTCAGTTTCAATCAATCCTTCAATCAGTGTAACTCAGCAGCTACCATGCATTCTTATATTACTAGGGTAGTATTATCTATTGTTACAGTTTGCATCTCAAACTGCTGGGAATATTGGCAACAAATGATCCCAAACAGGAAAGTGTTGCAAAGATCTTGCACTGCTGGGGAGGCATACAGTACGTGAAGACAAAAGACAAGCGCAAATACCGTATTGTATTACATCAAGTGATCACGCTTGTGAGAGTGACCCTGGGTGGACCCAATGCCTGAGTCCATTATATGTTTGTGAGCGTAAACTTTTATATTTATTTTTATCTGTTAGAAAGCTTTTTTTTGCACTCTCTCTGTGTGTCCTCCGTTTGCCACATATGGGATTCTCCTCCCCCCGTGTCTCTGCACGACTGTATGCTGGCGGAACTCACTGCTGAAACCTACATCTGAGGTGGGCACTCCTGACAACCACAAAAGCCTTGATTACTCACGGAGAATGTGAGTGACATTATCAATCATTTATTCATATCAAGTTCATCCAAACCTTTTTGCCCTGTCTGTGTATGTGAGTGCTCTCCTGATCCCCTTCCTCTATACTGCTGGGGAGGTGGCTAAATCCTGCTATAGAAATCCAATGATGCTCAGTATATTAAAACTCATTAAAAATGTCATGAAGAGTTGAATTAGAAAAAAAAATGTAAGTATTACCCAATTCTACAGAACTGATTTTTTTGTTTTTAAACACACACATGTAGGATATTACTTGGATTTCTCTTCTAAGGCCGAGTTTAAAGTACTGGCTACTGCGGCTGCTACGTTGCGCAGCACCTTAGCAAGTACATGTTGTCCGTTGTGGGTGCCCACAGTAGGCGCGACCACGACGGCGACGCGTGATGTCAGCCGTCGTGACCGCTGGAAGTCGGAAGGTTTTAATGAAGGTTTTAATGTTTCCAGCGATCGAGGAGTGACGTCACGGGTACGTGAGCGGTTCAGCCAATGAGGGCGAACCACTCACGGTCACGCTCCCGCCACACCCCCCCCTGGCCGCGATCTCTGGTCTCCTGCACCAGAGTGCAGGAATCGCTGTAGGATGGCGACGGCTGACGTCACGAGATCGCGTCGCTGATGCCGTAGACCCCACTATAAACTCGGCCTAAGGTGAGTTTCCTTACCCCCCAGAAGACAGTGCCATTGGAAAACATCATCGGCATCATCATCATCATCATCATCATCATCATCATCATCAGTAGCAGCAGCAGCATCCTGTTACTTTCATAAAAAATACATCTTTGCTAGCCAGCAATGCTGACTGTAGAAGTACTGCCACAAGGATACATTGTGCCCAGAAAGAACTGCTGGGCATCAAAGACACAGCACGAAATGGCTTAGAATGGGTAGCTTTCACAGCTGACCTAGGGGGGAAGGACTGGCTCAGTGAGTAAAGACGCTGACTCTGTAAACAATGGCACCGAGTTTGAATCAGGAGAGTTTAGTTCAGATCCTCTTGTCAGCTCCTTGTAACCTTGTACACTTTGCTTTATCTCCCTTTAACTTCATAGATTGTAAGGTCATCTGGGCCGGGACTGTGTCTGTAAAAATTCCAAAATACCACGTACTATACTGTAATTGTGAAGCCCTTTGAGTCCCAGTGGGAGAAAAGCACTATATGAAATAAAGCTATTCATTCTGAGATAAAAGTACCCTTTGTACAATTGGCAAAATGCTTTACTTTCATGTTACTTTTCATTTAAAGAACCAAATAAAGCCAACGTTTTCTTTCTTTTAAAAAGGATAACCTAGCTTGTTCAAAAAGCCTTGATCTACATTCATGTTTTTTGTTTTGACATATTTTTTTTGATGGACATTTCTCCCTGGACTTTTTTTTAGCAAACATTGGGGGTAAATTCAGTAAACTGCAATAGTGTGGATAGTGAGCCTATCACACAGGAACGCACATTAAAGACAAATTGACTTTAATAGGAATCTCTGTGTAACAGTGTCCCGATCAGTACTACCACCGTTGAATGAATAGCTTTGTCATAGTAATCAGATGTGAGGAGTGTCTCACGTGCTGTGAAATACTCTGCATTCCATTTCTAGCAGTTAAGAACTTATGTCTAGTAGTTAATATATTAAAACAGCAATTAATATATTGTTATTAATTGTCATACGGCCAGAAAATATTCCGAATTTTAATAATGTGGCACACAAATAGTTACCTTTATTTGCAAGTTATAGCTTAAAAATACATTGGTTTATATTGGGATCAGTTAACTGGCTTGGTTTTATGTGTTTGTCTAGAAGTGAGATTATCTGGGGCCAAAGCCTGTTTTGGAACAAGGGGTGTTTGAAACTTGGAGACACCACTTTGACAGTAGAAATAAGCAAAAAACATTTTCATATAACTTAAAGGGGATTCCCCCGGTATTCTGGAAATGGCACAAGGTGGCCAGGAAGATATTTCACACGATTGTGTAAATTTACTAAATATGAAATATCATGGATCTGACATGATTCACAAGAGTTACAAATATATCCTTGTAACATTTGCGATCTTATGCTACTATTAAACAGTACTATGCTATGGGGGGTTTGTAATGATTGTTACTATTAAACAGTACTATGCTATGCGGGGTTTGTAATGATTTGCTATTATTAAATAGGGGGGGTTTGCGCTCTCTCTTTTCTTGCGGTTACATTGCTTCTATCTAGTGAGGATTGGAATCCCTGCGTGTGAGAGAGCTGCATACGCACCTGGCAGGGAGGCCGATTCACACTGAAGTACATCTAAGGAGGATTATTATAGGAATATAAGAAAAGACGTGTGCGGAGCTACAGAAGATGGCCCCCGCACTCTCTCTGCGCATGCGCCGCCTCGGCTTGTACTGTGCATGCGCGAGCACGGAGATGGCCGCCCCCACCTCTCGATCATGGCAGAGCTCCGGTGGCTCCGATCACCCCGACAGATTCCCTCCCCGCACCGGAGGTAAGAGGGGGCTCTGCTACATAATATTATTTGCAACACTTTTGTATATACTTTTTTTATATTTGTGCAATACACATCTTCATGTATATATGTATCTTATACATTGATAATATGTTGATTCGGACACTTTTTTTTCAAGCGCACTTTTTCTCTATTTCACAAACTGTAAACAACAACCTGTAGAATTCATTTGCCATCTAGGTGGCAGATATAATTATTCACTGCGCAATATGTTTTTGTTTAGTTTTCCACGGTATTCACAATTTCAATATAACTGTTCAAAAAGAAAAAAGGAGCACTCACAATTTCAAGTAGAACTTATTTGAACCTGCCAAGGGTGCACATCAGTCCAGGCATTGGTTGATATAGTATACAATTTAAAATTAAGTGAAGACTTTCAAATGTCAATTTATTTACATAATTACAAGCATTTACATCAACGTTTCGATCCCCACATGGACCTTTTACAAGATAAAAAAAAGCAATGATACTTTGTGCTAAATATGCCGACCAGATCCAAGGGAAAACTTGTGTAACGGTGTATCCCCCAGCTGATGGGAGATTCTGCCATTACAGCGTGTGTGGTGCATGCTATCTGTTGGTGAGCAAGAAGGGCTCAGTCGTCCACCGATGTTTGTGGGGACACAGAACAGGTTTCTGTGGTACATACCCAGCATAGATCTCTAGTGGTGCAGCGCCTCCACCTGCCGCAGGCTCCAGATGTATGGAGGCGATCTCCTACGATAGAAATAAGTCCCTCTCCTTCCCCCAGTAAGATCACACACCAGGCAGGAGGTATATAAAACAGGAACAACTTTATTCTGTCAGCACACAGATACGGCAGGCTTCTGCTCAATGCAGTCTCTGCCCTGGATATCCAGCTGTAGGAGGGTCCCTGGACCTGCACTATGGGTCAAGGGCCCCCGCAACAGTCCTTGCTCTTCCCTGATCCTCTATCAGGATCAGGGTAAAGGTGCACACACTCCCCCCCGAGAGGAAGAGGAACAAAGAAGGCCCAATGCTCAGGCAACCTGTGGTGTGACCTGCCACTCTCAAGTGGGGAGAGGCACAGACTAACCAGCTCTTACCAGGGCTTACTGTCAGGGAGGGAAGACTGGTAGCCAAGAACCAGTCCTGGCTACACTTTTAAAGGGGAGGAACCTGGGAGAGGACTGGAAAAATGGCGCCAAGACTTGGAAGCTCTCATGTTAACTATAGTAGGTATTGCTGTTTACAGACATGCCTAGCTCTCTGTAAGTGATCTACTCTCCTGCTGGCCATCACATTTTGTCTGCAGTCACCAGCAAGGCTGCATCTTTCCTCATCAATATTTGAGCATAGTTGCTAGAATAATAGGGTATTCATACTTGACAGTGAGCCACTAGGACTTTAGAACAATGAGTGTATATATTTTAATATACGGTTTATTTATGATTAGTTTCATATACAAAAAGAAAAGAGGTTGGGGCGCTCCCTATTTGTATAGGCTTGTGATGTTGCCTGTGTGGTAGTGTGTAACCAAAGAAAGGGTAGTGTATACTTGCCCTTGTTGTTTTCTGCAGCTGGACCAGTAGAGAAGATAAAGCCCGGAATCTTCTTGTAGTTGCAGTGGAGGTGGAGGGTTGGTCAGCGCACGGGATTTTGCTCAAACGTAGAGATAAGAGGATAGGAAGATATGGAACACGGTATTAGTGTTTTAGTAATCGAACGGTACAATACAGCCAAAAGAACTTTGGAATTAAAAATGTATGAAAAATATATTTTTAAAATAGCTTAAAACTCTTTGGAATTAAAGAACCTTGGTAATTAAAAGTAAATATATGAAAAAATATATTCTAAAATAGCTTAAAAATCCTTAAATAAAATCCTTAAATAAAATTTAAATGGAATTGTGTGGTTTTTTTGTGAACAGAAGCAGAATACGTGCTATATGTGGATGACTAACAGGGTGTGTTTATATAGCCTGTTGTTGGTCTGAGGTAAAAAGGGGATAATGGGGCTGGTTAGCAGAGTTTAATGCGCAGTCTTTCCTTCACGGAATGCTGCTAAAAACAATAGCTTTCTCACCCTCCTGGTGGGGGCAGTACGTGAGTTGCTTCTCTCCCGGGGCCCAAATTATCTCTATGTTTACGTTCTCTATGTTCACATATGCACCAACGACTATATGAAATCTATCTGCCTCTGCGTAGCACAGTTAACTTATCACACTGCTTTTGAGTAAGGGCCAATATGATCGTGGGGTCAAATCCCCAATGAAATACTAGAAACACACACTAAGAATTCAAGTACCCCACATTTCTCAATTATTGAGCATCATTTTTAATTACTATTACTATTATTTTGAACTAACATTATAAAAAGAATTTTTTTTTTTTTTTTTTTTTTTTTTTTTTTTTTATCCCAAATCCAATTCCAGACACCACCAACATTCCCTAAAACTACCAACAAGGGGGAGGCAAGACATATACAAGGATACTTTTTAATACTTTTTAACATTTCATCTAAGCCTGGGTAACACAACAATACTCTTTACCCACATTTGTTATTCTCATTGCAGAATTCTGTACTCTCTCTGTTCGCATATGTGCAAACAAGTACATGAAGTCCATCTGCCTCTGTATAGCACAGCCAACTTATCACTCTGCTTTTAAGTAAGGCCTAATATGATTGTGGGGTCAAATCCCCAATGAATCATATTGAAAATATATCCAAGTTCCATACATCTTTAAATTACTGATCATTATGTTTGAATTACTGAACTATCACATTTGTAGGAATAATTCTTTTCCAATTCTATTCCAGTCACCATTGACATTCTCCAAACTAAAGGGGGAGTCACGACACACACAGGGATACTTTTTAACATATATCACCTAAACCTGGGTAATACACCATATATATATATTTTTCAGGACAAATAGTCTAAACATATAAGCGATACCATATGGTAGCCCCAACTACACATATATTCATCTATACAATATTTTTTATTTACAATACATTTTTATATTCTTATTTTATTATTTTATATTTTTTATATATCACTCAAAATCCATCCATCTGAGCATAAGCTTTTTTGCATTTAGTTTAAATGTCACACATCACAGAAGTTCTAAGTGCAAGGGCCACTTTAGGAATGAAATTAATTTGCTGAAGGAATTACTTAGAGGTTTACTTCACAAGTTATTGTGCTGCACCTGCTACCAATTTTAAGAGATTTGTTTAAAGATGTCTGTAGATTGCACAAATTACTAATTGCCTACACCTCGAGTGAGGGAAGGTCTCATAGAACTGATAGAGATCATGTGTGCATGATTAACTACTGTGTATAACATTGTCACTACTTGTAACATATTTATGTATGTATTTAGAGTTTAGCATTATTGGTCTTTCATATTATTGGGCATTAGTCCAACACCCAACACTCAATAAAGGTCGTTTTTACATTTTATTATTTAATTGTACCAATACCAATTGATGACCAATCCAATCATCAATTAGGTATTTGCCTATAAAGAGGGAAGACACAGGGCATCTGGCAGGAACCTGACGAAGCATTATTGCGAAACTAGTTGTTCCCTGCCGGAGCCCATTGATTGAAGGACCCAGCCAGCCTGCTGACATCCGGTAAGACCTCCTCTTCCGGTCCCGCCGTCGGACGCGACCACGGGAGCTGTACTGGTGAGAGGAATATCACCGGACGATCAGGCTGATGCTGGGCTGTTTTAAAGCTGTACCGTGAGTGTTATTTTGACTTTGTTTTCTGTACCTAATAAATTCTATTTTGCTCACTCACCGAGTTCGGCCCTTTTCTTCCTATTTGGGCCCCCGGGAGAGAAGCAACTCACGTACTGCCCCCACCAGGAGGGTGAGAAAGCTATTGTTTTTAGCAGCATTCCGTGAAGGAAAGACTGCGCATTAAACTCTGCTAACCAGCCCCATTATCCCCTTTTTACCTCAGACCAACAACAGGCTATATAAACACACCCTGTTAGTCATCCACATATAGCACGTATTCTGCTTCTGTTCACAAAAAAACCACACAATTCCATTTAAATTTTATTTAAGGATTTTATTTAAGGATTTTTAAGCTATTTTAGAATATATTTTTTCATATATTTACTTTTAATTACCAAGGTTCTTTAATTCCAAAGAGTTTTAAGCTATTTTAAAAATATATTTTTCATACATTTTTAATTCCAAAGTTCTTTTGGCTGTATTGTACCGTTCGATTACTAAAACACTAATACCGTGTTCCATATCTTCCTATCCTCTTATCTCTACGTTTGAGCAAAATCCCGTGCCCATAGTTTCATATACAGTATATACTGTACACTGCACTTTGTCCTTACTATGCTTTAAATGTTATATTCAAGTGAGATATATATATCATTATGGACAGTCACAATAAGACGTATTCTACTGTTGTATCACAGGTAGCCCAACACTGTTAGGATAATTGCCTAGCAACATTTGCACTTGGGCACTTCCCAGTCCCGTCCCCTTACATGATTCCCCTGGCAACTGGGGGGCATATTTAGCAGACGGGTACTGTATCACTGCTTTTCTATCTTGAAAAAGGGGACCGCGATGTTGATGAATTGCTTGTAATTCTGTAAATAAATTTGAATATGTTTCTTCACAAGTCCACTGGAATGCTAGATTTCTATTTTTGAATTGTACAGTATAACTTTTCATACATCATGACCTTCTTAAGAATAATACGTTGTGTGTGTTTTTTTTTGTATTTCACCTTCACTACAGTTTGTTGTGCATCTGATTGTTACATGGAAGTGTTTTGCAGTTTGGGATATTATACAGTAGTAACCTCATTTCTTTACAAGTCACAATAATGTGAGAGTTGAAGTGATATTCAGTATTTACATTTGTGTGTGACTTGGAGACAGCGCTTGATCACCGGGACAGACATTAGCCGCCTTTCTGGGCAACTTCGTTGTCGTTGCCCAGACTGTCAGTGGTAACTCGGCTTATTTATAGGTGTGTATAATAGCGCACAATAGCGTGAGAATTAAATTGCCCAAACATTACCGTTTTTAACTGAAGTTTGATAATACCAAGACAATTTGGTGACAAAATCCACAAATTGATGGTGTTTCAAATTTATTTTTTCCCGTTTTTCATTCCGTGTTCTTCTTTAAAGAATCTTTGTCCTACTAGGTTTACTCGCTCATCCCACAATGCTGTATATAATAGAGCGTTTCACTACTATTAAAGAAGATACCGTCACTGATATGACACTACTTTAAGATGCATTTTTTAATTAAAAGGCAATCAGAAAATTAAAAATTAATCAGAAACCGACACTAAGGGACTTATATCAACGATATATAAAGAAGTAGTCGATCTCTCAGCATCACACCAACACACCCCTGCTTTTAGAAACCAATGGGAGACGGACCTAGGAAAGATTCTAGAGGAGGACGATTGGAACACCATATTTTTAGCCACAGCCAAAAGCTCTATTTGCACCACACTAAAGGAGAACGCATATAAAGTACTCATGAGGTGGTACCTCACCCCACTCAAATTATCTAAGTTCGTGCCAGGTTCCTCCCCCCTATGCCCCAAACAGTGCGGAGGAACGGCCGACTTGTTACATATGCTGTGGTCTTGCCCACGAATAGCCCAAATATGGGACAAGATTAGAAATTGGATACAGAGGATTTTTGACCTCACTATTCCCCCAGATCCTTGGCTGTTCCTCCTGAACAGACCTCTAAAAGATCTAACAAAATCCCAAAATAAATTAATTTCTCATTTTGCAATTGCAACGAGGTGTGAGATCGCAGCACTATGGAAACGCCCCGACATACCAAACATCCCAAAGATTCGAAATCGATTATGGTTTATCTGCCAGATGGAAAAGTTAACGAGTCTGGTTAACGACACTGGTGACAATTATCTAAACGTCTGGCTGCCTTGGTTAGCACAGACAGACATCCCCGGGGTTGAGCGTAACACAATTTGGCATTGATAATGGTAGATGCGTTCTCCTGTAGGAGTGAGCGATTTCAAAGATCCCGCTCTATCTTATATACTTCAACACTCAGGCACCAGCTTACTCATTCTACGACTGACAACTGGAGTATCTCTCGTGACCCGGCGATTCCAACATCTAGTAATCAATTACCTCCTTTCCCTATCCCCCCTGCCATTTCCTAACCCTCCTCCCCCTTCCCCACCTCCCCCCCCCCCTTTTTTTTTTTTCCCCCTCTTTTCCCCCCTCAACCCCGGTTCAACCCCATTTTCCACGGCTCAGTAGGGCGCGAAAAGTCGTGGAACCCCCACTTTATATACAGCACAATGTTTCAAAGATTGTATTTATTTTATTACGATGCACAAAGTAACTATGTAATGTATGTTTTATTATATTTCTTACGCAAAAAAATATTTCAATAAAATACAAGTTATAAAAAAAAAAAAAAGGCATCCTGCCATCTAATATCCTATTATCGTTTTATGTCCAAAACACAGCAACTGATATAATTACAAAGTAATATGTTCGTTCCAAACTGAAAAGGTGTCAAACATTTGTCCCTGAAGCATATTCCAGCGAAAAAGAAGAACTAGGGTCATGTTTTAAAGCTGATCGGTGATAGATTCACGGGAAGTTCATTTTTACCAAAAGAGTAGCAGGTGCATGGAACATCTTCCCAGAAGAAGTGGTATGGACAAGAACAGACTAATGACTAAACAATGCTTGTGATAGAATTTAAAAAGATGAAGGATCTGTACCGGGACAGATTTTTTTTTAGGTATAATTTATAGATTGCAAAACAATAGCCTGAAGAAGTTTACTTTGTTAAACGAAACGCGTCGCGACTGTTGTTGCTGGCGGTTTTACTACCCACCACCAGTACACACTCAAGTGTACCGTTCCTGCTTATTTCCGATCGTTTCTATGCTATCAAAAACGGACAGGCATCCTAAGGACACCTATTGAAGGCCCCGGTTCCTGCACATGTGTGCTACACTCTGCACCACGCTACCACACGTGGAGGACAGGAGAGTGAACAGAGACAGCCCCAGCGCGCGGGTCTGATCTCTCAGAACTGAGATTACCCTTCATACTTCCTATGTGATGCCCTACTCCTGTGATAGACACCAGAATCGGGGATTATTAAAGAAATTTTATATGTAAGTTACTAATTTTATTATTTGTTGCTAATACAATATCTATCTCTCATCTTGGTGCGCTTTTGTGTTTTTTCTTGTTTTGCTGATATTGGTATCACCATCGGGGTTCCGGTGGAGACCACATTTGGAGGTGGGGGAGACACCTCATAAACACAGAAGCAGCAAGAGAACTGAGAGGGACCAACACTCCAAGTTTAAAGAGCCAGAGCGCGGACTGAACTTTTCATAATTTATAGATTGTGAAAGTTTTTTCGAGTTTATTTATAAAAGTGTAATAGTGCCAATCGGGTACTATAGCACAGAAACTTCGACATTAACCTAATTTGACGTCATGTTCAGCCTTACCGCATATCTACAAATGCAGCCTTTTGAGTCTTTGTAGAGTTTGTGTTTATGCAGCAGTAGGGCAGCAGGTCAGGTTTTTAGGCTATCCCTGCTTCAGCACAGGTGGCTCAATCAGAGACTCGGTCTTTGACTAAGCCTCTGATTGAGCCACCTGTGCTGAAGCTGGGACTGATTGAGCCACCTGTTTCCTTAGCAGGGATATCCTGAAAACCTGACTTGTTGGTGGCCCTTGAGGACTGGAGTTGGCCTCCCCTGCAGTAGGGAAAATGGACAAACAAGTTTGGCCAAATGTCTATTACCTGCTATCAAATGATATGTTTCTATATCAAAGCACATGTACAAAGCAGAAAGGACCAGATTCACAAAAATGTTTGTTGCTTTTAACTTTTACGCGCAGTGGGTATACAAGCAAATCATTGAATACTTCTATTAACAGGAAACTGACCCGATTGCACCTTTTAATGACTTCTATATACTGTAAGAATATTGTTAAATACCTTTAACTGGCTTATATTCTACAAGGAAGGACAGCATATTGAGTGACAATATTAATTGAGCCATTTTTTGAGTTTTGTTGTACGGGATACATAGAAACATAACATTTTCTAGCAAATAAGAACCTCTTTACTTACCTAAGGATGTTAAGCCCTTGAGCAAGAACAGCATACATTCAAGAAATAGGAACAATTCCATTTATTGTAGGCATTTAGGCATTTATTAATTATCTTAAGGAGGTATTTAACTGGAGACATGAATATCTCCAACAGAACAGAAGTGGTAGTTATGAATAAGACATATTAAATGGACACAAAGTAATTAAATAAAGCTAGAAATGTATTCAATAGATATATTGTAGGAAGTTATTATTAATAAGAGGGGAGGGGTTATTTATTGGAAAAAGTAATTACGTAGACAAATTACTTACTTTGCTGTAGGAAATTATTAATTAGCTGAGCTGTCTCTTTGCAAAAACAAACTCATTACTGGTGTAAACAGTTTGGGTGCTATTTATGAAACTGGGAAAATGGTGGGGGAAAAAAGTCCAGGATATTATTTCCCCTCTTTTCTTATACTACACAAATAATTAATGTGTTTAGGTTGGAGTGAGATGTTTTAAAAATAATAATTGTATGTGACAAAACACGCATGATACACTGTATGCAAAAATATACAACTTTTTCAAATACAGTGTAGCTAGGTTCCCCCATTGGTCCCCTTTCCTTTACCCTTACCTCCAGATCTGCTGCGGAGGGGCGCGGGTATTGCCGGTAGCCGCAAATGAACTGCAGGGTTAGGAGCCACGTGTGCGTGCATCCGATGGGGGCTAGAGAGGTGAGTCGGTCACCGGGAGCTCGCGACATACCCGGCTAGCGGGGGCCGCCATCTTTAGTTGCGCATACATGCGCAGACCGGACCGGAGGTGCGGCAGCCAATGCAGGGCTTGGCGCATGCGCAAAGAGTGCAGGAGCGGCGGCCATTGCTCAGATAGGGACTACAAGTCCCAGCAGACCCTGGGGCTGTTTGTCACATGTTGCACAGGAGCCAATAGAGCAGTAGTATTGTCGGAGCAGGAGATTGATACAATTCGTGCGCTAGAGACCACGTCAGTCGGAGCTGGGACATGGAAGGGGTATGAGGTATATGCACCTGCACTAGGCCAGATATCCCCTATTAGGCCCCAGCTAGGCCCCGACTCCCCTGTGTAGCTTGTGGTTTCTGCAGAGACAGGCCCATAGATTGAAACACTGCCCCTGTAGCACTAGCACATTGGGACACAGACAAGACGTGGCTGCATCCTGTCCTCAGGTGTTCTGGGACCAGACACCTGCTCCATAAGAGACTCATCTGTGTGGGACCCTCCAGCTGGATACCATCGCTGACATCACAGGATCAGTGGATCCTATCTTCCACCGCGCGCCCGGGTGTATAATCACCCGGCAGGTACCCAATGCATCAAGTGCACCAACCAAACACTTTAGTGGGCAGCGCTGTACCACACATTTGGTGGGGAATTACCTTGTGGACGCCAGGGTGGTTGGGTGCACAAGGGCCCATTTCAGTACTTTGGGGACTGTGTTCCATGTTGGGGGACAAGGGCTGGTGGGTATGGCTGTGCGTGGTCTGGTGGTTGGTGGGATTGTATTGAATTACTTGTGGTTGCCTATAGTAAAATCATTATCTTACAGCAGTGTGTAATTCCTTATGTGTCCTGTAACTGGGGTATTCCACACAGTAGAATCCCGTACAGGTGGAGGCTCTACCGAGCATCACTCAGGTGCACCCCAGGTTCCCAGCTGAGGAGGCTCAGATCTCCTGTGCACCACAGGTATTGCACTACACCCACACACCGTAGCCAAACATCTCCCAGGGGGTGGGGTAATGTGCGCTACAACTGTATTTTATCCTCACCCTGCTTTTCTTTCTTGTACTCTCTGCATACTGTAGATCTCTAGTCAATAACCTGTGAAGCCATTTTCCACTTCCACAAGAAGATTCAAGTTCCATTGAAGCTGCAGACCAAATAATATCCTACATGTGTTTTTATTTAAATAAATCAGTTTTTAAACAACTCTCAATTACATTTTTAATGTATTATAATGTAACAAGGATCTCAATCACTACAGATGCCTGCGGAACGTGTGCACAAGGCAAACAAGGCATGCAAAAGCACAATATTACTCTGACAATCTCCTCCAGAATACATCAAACCCAGCTAATTTCTGGAAGGTTATCAACAATATATTCCAGCCTCCTAACCATCAACAACCAAGTAATATCACTAAGGGGGATATTACTCTGACAAACCCCACTGACATTGCAAATGCATTCAATGATTACTTTGTGGGGTGTGCCACTAACCTATTAGCGAAACGCAGCACAAACCCCAAACCTGAATCTCATCCTGGGAGTACCCCTATAGCCCCACCCCCTCCCAACACTGCCCACAATTTTCAATTTAGCCCAGTATCTGAAGAGGAGATTACACAAGCGCTCCTCAAACTAAAACTAAGCAGCCAATGTGGACCCGACTTACTACAATCTAGGTTCCTACGACTTGGTGCCCCAGCCATTGCCAAACCAATTGCGTCGATAGTCAACTCTATCCTGTCTGCAGGCCATATCCCTAAGACCTGGAAAACTGCCAGAGTTGTCCCAATCTTCAAAAGTGGGGACAAAAACACTGTCTCAAACTACAGGCCAATCTCACTTCTCCCAATTCTATCCAAAGTTATGGAAAAATGTGTCCACTCCCAATTAAGCGAGTTCTACACCAAGACAAATTTCCCTAGCCAATTCCAGTCTGGGTTTCGTCCCAAACACTCCACCGTAACTACCCTGCTAAAAGTTTGCAATGAAATCCAGTGTGGAATGGAACGGGGACAACTCACTGGTGCAGTATTCCTAGATTTTGCAAAGGCTTTTGACACAGTTGATCATGCTATCCTGCTTAACAAGCTCCAGAGCTCTGGAATAGGGAAACATGCTTTAAACTGGTTTCAGTCCTACCTATCAGGAAGATCCCAACATGTGTCCATCTCAGGCTCTAACTCCAACCCCCTGGATATCACCTGTGGTGTCCCGCAAGGCTCTGTTCTGGGGCCCCTACTCTTCTCAGTGTTCATTAATGATCTTCCCACAGCTTGTAAGGAAGCCTCAATACACATGTATGCAGATGACACAATCCTGTATGCACACAGCCATAGCCTCTCTGACCTTCAACACATACTTCAGTCTGACTTTTTGAGACTCGAAAACTGGATTTCCCAAAACAAACTGTTTTTAAACACTGACAAGACTGTAACAATGGTATTTGGGACCAAGACTAAATTTGTAAAGCTTCCAGTGACTGAGCTCCTGATTAGAACCAACGCTAAAACCACCCTAACACCTGTCACTAGTTTTAAATACCTGGGCTTATGGTTTGACTCCCACTTAACATTCGGGATGCACATTGATACCCTGACAACCAAGACCTATGCCAAACTAGGGGTACTTTACAGGAACAAATCCTCCCTAAGTCTCCTGGTCAGAAAGCGTATTGCACAGCAGATGCTAATGCCAATTATTGACTATGGAGACATAGTATATGGCTCGGCTCCTCAAACCCACCTTAGCAAACTTGACACCCTCTACAATTCAATTTGTCGTTTTGTTCTCCAATGCAACTACAACACACATCACTGCGAAATGCTCAAAGAACTAGATTGGTCATCACTAGAGTCTAGGCGCAAAGTTCACCTTTCCTGTCTCACCCTCAAATACTTTCTGGGCAAGCTACCCAGCTACCTGAACAAGCTCCTCACCCCTACCACATGCAGTACCTATCACCTGAGATCAGACTCCAAAAGACTATTCATGGTCCCAAGACTCAACAAAGTATCCGGACGTTCCTCCTTCTCCTTCCGTGCACCCCAAAACTGGAACAACCTACCAGAGACTCTCATATCCACCACCAGCTTAAGTTCTTTCAAATCTAAGGCTGTCTCACACTTTTATCTGGTCTGTAACTGTTTCATAAGCTCATAATATATATTTTCTTTAACTGTGCATGCAATGTCTTGTATATAAATGTATACCTTGTTCATTTATGTAACTGTATTTGTAACCATGTATTATTTGTTTTACTCTGTGCCCAGGACATACTTGAAAACGAGAGGTAACTCTCAATGTATTACTTCCTGGTAAAATATTTTATAAATAAATAATAAAGCATTTTTGTTTCTATAGCAACCATTTACAAAGTCACATCCCCTTCCTCTTCTGAAACAGACTCTGGCACAGCTCTTTTTGAGCCTCTCTCTCTCTAGCAGTGCATCAATTGTATCTAGTGACTGCCTGGTCACAAGATCTTCCCCACAGAACTTTGCATCTTTGGTCCTCTTCTGCTGTACTGATAGCCATTTAGTGAACCCCCGAGCCGAATCTTTGTCGATCGATCACAGGCGAACGGATCGATCAGCAATGTAGCCAATCGCTTATCATTGTGTGGATTGTATTGATATATTAAAGGGTAAAAATAATAAAAATTAAAAAAAATGGCAGCTTGGACTGCTGCTTTAACTTGAAGATACAAATCTGTCCGAGCAAGGGAAAGACAGCTTGATAGCATAATAAATAATTGAACTTTAAAATAAACACATTATGTAGTAGAATCAGGGTTCTTAACTGAATCAGCATTTTTAGCCCCATTCCTAATAATTTGATGTTTCCTTTTGGATTTTTTTGTTAATATCTGAAATTGGGGTTTAAACAAACTGTAGTTCCTCAACAAAATGAAGCCAGTGGATTGTTACACTGGGCTATATTTTCTACTGAATTACAGAAAAAAACTTCAAGCATCGCTTCTAGGTTCATTCACTTAAAGCAGCATTCCAAGTTGACGTTTAAAAAAAAATCCTTTTAATATGTGCTTCAATACAATCCACACAATGATAAGTAATTAGCTAAGTTGTCGATCAATCTGTTTTCCAGTGGTCGATCGGCGAAGATTTGGCTCAGGGGTTCAGAAAATGACTGTCAGTGCAGCAGAAGAGGACCAAAGATGCAAAGTTCTGTGGGGAAGAACATGTGACCAGGCAGTTACTAGATACAATTGGTGCACTGCTAGAGAGTGGGTAGGGTTCAAAAAGGAGTGTGCCAGAGCCTGTTTCAGAAGGGGATATGACTTTATAAATGGTTGCTATCGAAACAAAAAATGCTTGTTACATTATAATACATTAAAATGTAATTGAGTTGTTTAAAAACAATTCTACAAGCATTTTCTCTAGTACAGAACTTATTTATTTAAAAAAACACACATGTAGGATATTGCTTGGTCTGCAGCTTTTAAAGGGTCGTGATATTTCTTCCGATGCGGAAAGATGTTTTACAGAGTTCGCACCACTTAATATATAAAATGACATTTTGGCATATTCCGTTTTTTGACCATTTTTCCAATAGTCAGTGAGTGCCGGAACATTTCAGTGTGTTTATAGTAGTAAATATGTGCCAGTGTAAAAATCCAACCATACATACTGTATTAGCCTGTGTGACCTTTCTGGGGAAATTTGCTATTTTTTGTGAAAATTTTGCGTTTTTTTGTTTTCGTGAATTTCGTCTGGTTGCCAAATTTAGGAAAATATGTCACACATCTCTAGGATTTGCTTTTGTGATGCTTTCTCTGGCCACCGAGGGTTAACGATAACGTCGACAAGAGAAGATTGCTGAAATGGTATGTTTTTATGTATAAGAAATTTGAGCCTATCCCAATTATTGCCCAAGTTTATATCTTGTAAAGTAATTTCAAAAATGTGAAAACAAACTGCAGAACAAAGACTTTTCGGCAAGAGGGAAGGAAACGTGGATTTAATAGTGGAAAAAATGACCTCACACAAATGATAAAATGAACAGTTTTGTGGTTTTGTTTGAACCTTTTTAATCCACGGTCAAGCTTTTATGGTTTATCAGCTCTGCTGTGTAATAGCCTTGTGAACATAACATTGTGGAGAAGAGCTGGGGAGTTTAGATGTTTAACCACTGGAAAGCAGATACTGTACATTGTATGTCATCTGGCAGGATATAAGGGAAAATGATTGCTTTAGCACGGAATGTACAGTAAACTTATTGCATTGAATCATAGAATGCAGAGAGCTTTAAGTACCTTCCAAACCCCTGTTTGTTATTCTTTGATAATGTTTTCAAAGTTATTTTGTGATTTAAGCATTCAATTTTATACGTGCATTGTAAATGCTTACG
Source organism: Ascaphus truei (assembly GCF_040206685.1). Lineage (NCBI taxonomy): Eukaryota > Metazoa > Chordata > Amphibia > Anura > Ascaphidae > Ascaphus > Ascaphus truei. The sequence continues at coordinate 25,758,253 of NC_134486.1, forward strand.
TAGCCAGGTCCCGCTCTGCACAGCGGACCCCCACCCCCTCTCCAGGTACTCACCGCCCGGTCGGGAGTAGGGCGGCCGGTTGCGGGTGCAGGCGCGGGTGCAGGCGCATGTGCGCACACAGCGCGCATCATCAGTAAGCAGGGGAGAGACTGGGCAGTAGCGGAGCGGCGTTAGGGATTCCCGGCGGCTCCCGGTGCAGGGCGTCACCATCTTAGATTGCACACGCATGCGCAGTAAGGGTTCTATCACAGTGGCCAGCCAGGAAGCTCGCGCATGCGCAGTGGAAGCGCGCGAACTGCCACCAATGAGGAGAAGGCTCTAAGCAGGGACTACAAGTCCCATGAGCCTTAGGGGACCCCACTTGATGCCAGGGAGCCAAGAGGGCTGCAGTATCTCCCTGCTCACAGGGATTGATACATTTCACGCGCTGGGAGACAAGTCAGTCAGCGCCAGGAGAGGCTAGGGGAAAGAGGTGAGGGTGCAGGGGTCAGTGACCCACTGCACTAGGCCAGCAGCCCCCTAGGCCCCAGTTAACCCTGAGCCACTCAGTAGTTTGTGGTGCTTCAGGGACAGGCCCCAAGCTAGGGACCCTGCCCCTTAGCTATTACAGTGTCAGTTAGGGACACAGCGGACGCTGCACTTCCCACGAAGAGGCTTGGGATCATGCCTACTCCGCCGAGAGAGCGGAACTGTACCCAGGGTGGACAACCCTGACCGATCAACCTGCTGGAGGAACCGGACATCACCAGGAGGTCGCCGGATCCTTTTCGAAGATCCTTTGAACGCCCAGGTGCCGTCACACTGGGCAGGTATTGTTACACACGTGCACCACCTACAGAATACTCAGACATAGTGGCAGCGCTGACCACAGGACAAGGGTTACTGTGGACACGGTGTGGGGGTACACGGTGGTGGGCAAGAGGTATACACTCAGAAAAGGGAGTGAATGACATTGGGACTTTAGCGTATAAGGTTATTATATGCATATCAGTAAAGGTTATTCTTGTTTATTCATACCGTGTGTCATTGGTTTGAGTCCTGTGAGGGACCCCTCCCGCACTGTTGGGATCCCTCCCAGGTGGAGGCGTTGCACCACAAGATAGAGTTATATGTATGTACCCAGGCTCCCCGAGCGGAGGCTTAGGCTCCTGAGAGCCACACAGGTAAAATACAGTATCAGTAGCGTCTGTGTTCACAGGGAACACCCGTTACATATATAACCTCAATTTTGTGTATTTGTGGACAGAAACCCAAAAGAAAACACGAGTGAAAGTGCCCACCCTTAATGGTAGATAGGTTTTACTATTAGATGTAGCCCGTTTAGGTTTGGAATATATTGCGTGCGCTACGTGCACCTGCACGTCAATGATAATTGCAGCGTGTGAGCCTGACGTTGCTATACTTGAGACGCGCATGGCCGTGAGCGTTGGCGCGGCAGATCTGTGAAAATACAAGAAATTTTAATTTTCGCCCTGCTGCTGCGTCATGTGACTCTGAGAGCCAATCACAGCGCGGCCTAATGCTGTGACATCATAGCCACGCCCCTATCCACATGCATCACCGCTTGCGATATAGAAACAAAACGCGCGTGCCATGTGCAACGTTGTGCGTGCGCACAAGCGCACAACATATTACAAGCCTTAGGCTGGGGCCATGGTGCCTTCGCCTGTGCGGAGGCATGCGGAGGCTGGGAAGTGACCCGCGTGAAGCGGGTGCTTTCCCTGGCCATGGTGGATGGGCCATGGGGGCGAGCCTAGGGGCGTCACGGATCTGGTTTGCCCTCATTGGGCGAACCACTCATGTGACCGGCCTGTCACGCCAAGAAATCAGTTTCAACTGCAACTGGCGCGAAGACAGAATTCTGCCAAGCTCCGGCAATTCTGGTGCAGCTCTCATAGCATTAAGTTCTTTCAATATCTTGCACTTTGATAGGCAGTCAAATTGTTATTTACAGTATGTAATTATGTAAAAACTAAATTAAAAAAAAGACATCCCAAAAACAGAGTGTCCAGACTCAGAGGATGACTAACGTGGAAGAATTAGAAGTATTAACTGTAGCTCAAGTTCAATAGTTGATTGCTTTGGTGAGTGCATCAGTGGCGCTTGTATTGCACCCTACCAGCAGTTTGCCCAGATGTTCTTTCCAGTAATGGAGATTATAAGCAGGCTGTGGTGGCGATATGGACATTGTATATGGTAGTGTCTGTTTGTAGAAGGTCCCTTGCATTGAAGTGTTAAGGGAATATGGGAATTTGCAGGGGATCCGTTTGAATTGAGGCAGGGGGAGCAGCTGTATCATGTGATATAACCAAGAATAAGCTGTAAACCACAAGAGGGCTGTTGTTTCTTATTATAAACTTTGTCTTTTTCCATTCAAATTCTTTAGTGCTATAAAAACCCTCAAATATCATTACATCTGCTCTGTCCCTGCAAGCAGTCTTTGTCCATATGTCCAGTATCGCCTATGGATGCATGTGTTAAATGCAAGAACCCATTTCCATAGTCAATAAAAGTCATATTTTATTTGACCAAAATGTGCTTTGTAATTAAATGTACTATTTTATCCCACCTTCATTAAACGTGGTGGAAACCAAAGATCGGCAACAAAAGGACCTTTCTTTTGGGTAGGAAGTAAAATCCGATGTATAGTCTTTATGTAGCATTTTATTTGACTTGGAACATTATTGTAACTTGGTGCACATACGGTATCAGCTGCGGGGAAAAAATCTCATGTTTCCTAGCAATTAACTCTAAACTCTATGGCCTTGAAATTATGTATATAGGATTGAAATTGAACAGATGACTATAAATGGTTTGCTACGTGTGCTGCATCTTTTATGAAATACGCAGATCTTTTCCTGCTCATCAGAAGACTGAGATTTGCAGCTATTCTTTCTAGTAATGGACTTGCCTGCAACACCTTCTCAATATCTTCCAAGACCATACCAATGCAATATTATCACTGCAGTATTTGGAAATGAACACAGACCATTAGTGGAAATATGTATTGGATTTTAAGGAAGATTGCCCAAAAACAGGCTCCTGGCTACATTTAAGAATTTTTTTTTTAACCCAGATTTTTTTTAGATCTTTTAAAAAGGGGATAGAGATGGGTAACAGAAAATAAGGTGGGGCAGGGACAAGGGGAAATTAAATATTCCATCAACAATGTAAATCACAGCAGATAACAATACTGTAGGTACATTTTGGGATTAAATCTTAAATTTGTTTTAATCCAAAAATATACAGTATACAGCCAATTCCACACAAAGAAAGCAGAGAAACAAACAACTATACCTTAGTGTAAAATGCAGGGAAAAGGTTCCAGAACCTCATACCCAAAAGGTGAAAGGTGATGGGCCCCAGCAGTGAGATGTAACATGAAAACCTCAAAAAATATTCTAGTTGATCCATGGGTCCCAAATTTTATTGAAGGATTTTGTGTTGTGTTTTTGAAACGCTGTGAGTTTCCCCAACAACATTATTTCGTTAATGTTTTGGGTGATCAGATTCAGGGATGGGGTCAGCTCTTTTTTCCAGACGGCAGCAATAGAGTATCGTGCTCTATTGGCTAGTAAAAAGGACGTTGGGTCTAGATTCATCTTGATGTCTAGGACTGACTGAATGAGATCTTGATCATGATGCAGAATCTAACAACCTTCTAGCAAGACCACCAGATGTGAAATGCCACCAACATGACCACAGTTTCTCCAACATTTATCTGAGACTCTCGGTTATATGATACTTAGTCTTTTATTGGTCGGATACTGTACCACCTAAACAGGATGTTGTAGGCATTCTCCTTAATAGGGGTATAGATCGATGTCTTGGCTGTAAACTCCCAAATATCTTCCCAGTCCTTGCATGCAATCTCTACCTGAAGATCCTCCTCCCAGATAGTCATATAGCCCTGAGCCGGGAAATCTCCATATAAATCGAGCTACTGATATAAAGAGGATATCAGACTCTTATGGCACTGCTAACTTTTACATAAACTTTCAAAGGTTGTGTTATCTGCGTAAGCATGGGCACCTGATGCATGATTCACAAAATTCCTGATTTGCAGAAAATGGAATAGTTCAGAGGAATCCAATTCAAAGCTGTCCATGAACCCTCTGAAATCAAACAATTTCCCCTTTACTATTACTGTAGATCCCCTACTGTTGTAATACCCGACTCTTCCAATGTGTCTTCCAATTCCTCTTTTTATGTCCAACATAACTCACAAATATAAAAGCAAAATTACATTCACTTTCAACATTGTCAATGTTGCTTTTATATATGTGGGTTATATTGGACATACTGTAGATACAAGCTCATTGTAGTGCAGGTAAGGTAAGGTTAACAGAAACTACATTTTTGAAAAGAAAAACTTTTTCAATATACTGCACCGACACACTTTATTCGAGCAAATGCCCAGTATGTACCTGGCAGATACCTGGAATGCACCGCTCCTCACCTCTGACAAGCCCCGTTGCGTTTGCCTTCCCAGCCTGGGTTCATGCCTGGCTGACGGGCGGCTGATCTGTTTAATGATAATGATTAGGATTTAATAGGCTGCAATGCTTAGCGTGTCTACCAGATGGCATAAATTCATGAATTGTAATGCAGTATATATATATATACTGTGCAGTATTGCAGCCAGCAGGAATAAAATGCTTCAATCCCTGCCTGAAAAATACCTCAATGCACTCGGGCAGAAAACAGTCACAAACCTCAATACACCCGGGTATACCCGAATTCGTGGGACTAGCCGAGCTCGAATAAAGTGTGTCGCCAGTGTACTGCTACTTTATATCTAATTAAGTTTGTATCAGTTAAAAAAAAACCATTATATTTTCCGTTGGCTTTCCCAATTTCTGTGGGGTGTACACAAATGGCACACAGCTTTTTCAAAGGAAATCATAGTTATGGAATCCCATAAAAGCGTTAAACAACAGATGATAAAAACTAACTTTACAATTGTTACATTGTTGATTCACGTACTTTTATTAGGCTGACCTTTCTTTCTGCATTTCTTTTGTGTCCTTTTAGGGGAATGTCAGTGCAGACAAGAACACCCGTCCTATGACTGTATAGGGAGATTTAGGGGAATAAACGAGGAACGGCTGTTAATATTTATATTTGTTTTTGTTTTGTTTATGGAGACCTCATGCAAGTTGTATTTGTCCTTTGGATCAGTAGAATTGTTTCCCAATCTTTCCTATAAACTGGAGAGCTTTGCATATTAAGCTCTGTAAAGTTTGGGGAATTTGACCTTCTAGTGCTCCAAGAGGACCAATGCAATATGCTTATGACTTCTCCTTTTCCAATTCCTATCATATTATAGAAACTTTTTTCCTACATTTCACATAACCCGGTCATTCCCATAATGTTCTTCATACACAAATAGCTCTCACCTCTGCATTAGCAAAGAACATTATGTACAGTAGCTTAAACTTCAGGAGAAAATGACCTACTTTTATTTTACCTCTGTTGTTTTAAAAGAATATATATTTAAAAAAATATGTCATCTGAACCTAGAGATGCGAAACAAAGAATTAATGAATGACCTACTCAGCTATTCTGCTGCCAGCGGAAATAAATTAATATGGCACAATGTACCATTATTACTGTTACTGCAAAGTACGTTAATAGAAAAATGGATGTCATGTAAATTAGCCCTCGAGGTTCACAACATATTCTATTTATGGAAAACTGTCTCAATAGAAAATAATGTTGACGCCCTTGACAAAGCTTTTGGGTGAAACATGTAAGCATTGGGCAGCCGCTAGGACGCTGCAAAGGCACCATGCGTCAGTTGGACGGAGGGCGGAAATCAGAGAGGTAGGGTCCGTGGAGCAGTGCTCTTCTGGACTAAGCCTAGTAGAGTAGTATTGTAGGGAAGGCCCTAGATAGGGACCATCCAAAACACAGGAAGTGATGTAAGACGACAGTTTTCCCACATTTCTTCCCCTAGGGGATAAACAGGTAAGTTTTCCCTCTTCCTTACATTTCCTTCCTTGCATTATTTTGGTGATTACAGGGAAGTTTTTCCACGTCATCAAGAGGACAAGGCACATCCCCAGATTATGCAGTAAAGGGGATACCCCTTCTCAAGAGCCTCAACCTTCAAAGCCTAGAAAGGCTACTGTCAAGTCTCGACACTGCTCTGTTTGTAATACAAAGCTTAAAGCTAATGAAACTCAAAAGTGTGTCCTGACTGCCTTAAAAAAGCTGTAGCAGACGAAATTCCTGCCCAGATGTCCCAGTTCCAGGACCGGATAAGATCTTCAATGATGGAAGACTTCACAAAAATGGAATATGCATTCTTATCTAACAAAAGATCAAGATATCAAAACTCACTATACAAACATACTTAGTTATATCCTCATAATTTATTCAAAGAAGATATCTTATTTTCAGAGCAGGAAGAGTTCTTATCCTCAGAAAAAGAGGGTGAAAGCCTATAAGACCCAGGTTCTTATGTATATAAAATGGATAGATTGCTCAGACGTATGAGATCTACTTTAAGTATAGAAGAGCCCCATCAAGATTTGGGAGTGTTGGATCAGATGTTCTCAGGTCCAAAGAAGAGTAATCACTATTTTCCAGTTCACCAAACTGTTAATGAGATAATGTAAGAAGTCCCAGATAAAGATCTGGAATGACCAGAACATTTTGAAAGATGTAACCCTTCACAGAAGAAGATGAAAGTATCTGGGATTTACCCCCAAAATACATGTCACCATAGCAAGATTTGCCACAAAGACTATAATCCTGATGGAAAATGGTTTGCCCTTAAAAATCCAATGGATGGACTAGAAGGATCCTTAACGAAAACAGAATGTTAATATTGGAGCGGCCATGAAGCTGGCAAGAACAATAGCCTGAACAGTGATAATCTGAACAGCAGACCTCGATGAGAAACCAGAAGCAGGTGCTTCAAAACAAAGATTACTGTAGGATTTGTCAGATTTTAAAGAGGCAGTTAATTGTGCATGAGATTCATCAATGATGTCATCAAGCTCCCACAAAGAGAATCAGCACACTATGATTCAACAAGAAGAGCATTATTGTTGAAGCCATAGGCGGCGGATGCATTGTTAAAAAATGAGTGGATATCATTACCCTATTCATGAAATGATCCATGTTATTCCGAGAAGTTTTGATTCCATTATTTCATAAATTTCAGGAGTCATTTTCTACCAAAAGGAGGAGTAAACCCTCTTCATTCAATTGAAATCCTCGAAAACACTTTGGGATGTGAAAGCTTACATACCAGGGTTTTCTTTAACCCATGGTATGGTCAGACAAAATCTTCTAGAGCAGGGGTGCGTAAACTGGGGGGGGAGGGTCCCCCCAAGGGGGGCGTGAGAATTTCCAGGGGAGGCGCGGCGGCTACAGAGGTCCCGCACTCTCCCCCAAGATGCTTAAATTAACGCAACATCATTTAACGCCGGAGCCTTGCAGGAGGTGGGGCACGAGCCGGGATGTAAGAAGGCAGGGGGGACACAGGGTCAAAACTTTGTGCACCCCTGTTCTAGAGGACAGGCCAGAGGAGTGCACCCTCAGGAGTTCTATTTCTTAATCTGAAACGTACTGAAGACCAACAGGCTACAATGTTCGGGATTTTAGTGACTCCAGTGTGAGGCAACATGGAGTTGTTGCAAGATCGTTTGGTCCAATAACCACAGATGTGTGGGCACTGACAACGATCACTGAGGGCTATAAGCTGGAGTTAGCAGAAATCCCACGAAGACTTGTCAAGTCAAGAATAACAAAAGTCCTGATAAAAGCCAATGCTCTATTCTCCCCCCACACAAGAGCTAAAAGCTCCATGATATAGGTCATTCCATAGGCAAGGTTTCATCTCTGTTATTTGAAACAAAATATCTTGTGATAGTTAAGCAAAAATTCCCTGAATCTTTTCCAGAGAATTCTTTTACTGGGGAAAACAAACACAAGTTTGAAATGATGGCTAAAGAAAATTAATTTGGCCCAAGGGAAGTCGTTGCATAAACCAACTTGGAAGATACACTCAACAAATGTGAGTTCAAAAGTTTGGGAAGGCCATTTCTATGACACATGTTCAGGGATTCTGGAACAAAAAAGAAGCCAAGTTGCCAATCAACATCTTGGAAATTCGGGCAGCATGGTACAGCCTTCAGAGCTTCCAGGAAAACGTAAAGGGAAGCTACAAGAAAATTCTTACAGACAATCCAACAGCTGGTCAAATTATCAATAGACTATCCATGGAAACTACCACTATTTCCAGATTTATTATCCCAGGGCCTGATCTTCCATGATGATCCTTCAATGTTCCACCTAACAACATAGAGATTGAATAGCAGATCCTGAAGGATACGGGCTTATCAAACCAAGTAATAAATACCATGTTGTGTTCCAGGAAGGTCGTAACATCAAAACTGTATTACAGAATATGGAGAATATGTTTTAAATGGTCCAAGCAACACAATACCTATAAAAAGCTCTTAATTCCAGACCTTCTCAACTTCTTAGAGGATGGTTTCAATAAAATCTATCTATACATTGTCTTCATCATTAAAAAGGTTTTACAATATAAGGTGCCCCTTCTGCTCCTCTCCCCATGTTTCAAGAAAGGCCTCAAACCAGTCTCTCTAAAAGTCCACATTTCAGCTCTGGGAGATCTATTTCAATTACCATTAGCTACAGTACATAAGAGCTTATTGTCCACTTTAATTAACACTACTCACAATTAAGGAAGTTTTCTCACGGCAATTACATCTGCCCAAAGGGTGGGAGAATTACAAGCACTTTACTGTAAACCTCCTTATTTACTATTCTATCAAGATAAAGTAGTTGTGCGTACCACAGTTTAGATCTAAAATAATGTCTACTTTTCATCTGAACCAGGACATCTCTCTTCCCTTCTGTCCTAATCCATCTAATACGAAGGGAAAGCAATGTCATAGTCTGGACTAGCTAAGTGCTTTGAAAATGTACTTATAAGAATGGAACCTTTAAGGAAGTCAAACCGCTAATTCCTTCTCTTTCAAGGTGTTCGCAAGGACGAAACAGCATCAAAAGCATCCACTGCTAGGTGGATAAGAGAATGCCTTAGAAGCCTACAAAACTCATGCACCAATCCATTTTTAAAAGCAAAAGCACATTCCACAAGGGCCACCGCTGCTTCTTGGACAGAAAAGGCATCATCAACAGCAGAAGATTTGTATTAAACTGTCACGGTGTCATCACTGCACCCTTTCTCCAAGCATTACTGTAATGATCTAATATAGGCTTAGTTAGATGTCAGATTTTGCCGCAAAGTGTTTTAAGCTGTAATTACCTATATGATGGATTTGCCTTCCCTTAAATAAGACTGCTTCTGATCATCCCAGGAATAATGATTGCCAGGGAGGGATGTAGAAGTAAAAGAAATGTATCTACTGATATTTCGGGTTCTTCAAGTCCCTGGACGGTAGCACTTTTTCCCACCCTTTATCTCACTAAATAAAAGTTTCTCTGGATAACTTTGGGAATTGTCTACAGCTCTGATATCAATATAACTGACCCGAAGGTGAAGACACACCTCCTTTTAAAGGTCAAGTTTTGTCTTACCCCCCATCTGGGAGAGGAACATCCCACTAATCATAGCTGCCATGGAGGGACTAGAAGAAGCAGAAATATCTGTATATAAATGTCCTCTTTTTTAACTTAATTGAAGCAAACTTGTGGATATAGCCCTTGAGTGAAATTGCATGCGGTTTTCGAATAACAATAGCTTTGACGGAAGTGTCACAGGTTTGCAAAGAAGCAGAAAAGTTAGTCTGAAAGTTTGTGGGCCGAACTTTGATAAATTGCGCTATCTCGATCTGGGACCCTCAAATTCAGGTAAAATGTAAAAACAATAAGATTAAAAAAAAAAAAAAAAAAGCAATGTGAAATGCTGGTTCCAATTAACAAACAAATTAAGTCAAAGTTTTAAAATCAACTTAATTATCTTCTTAAGAATGTGCATGACAATAGTTGATCCTAAATTCTGTTTTAATTTTCTGTCTCCCATAAACTCAATTCAGTAGATTGCCTCTAGGGCAGAGCTGCATAATTTCCTAAGTTCCTAAGAACTGTAGGAGGAGTGCAATACTGTACATGTTGGTTCGGGTAATGGAGTTGTTGACCATAATGTTAATGGGAAATGTACACGTTTAAAGAAGTGGAGCTGCACCTGTCCTCTCAATGTTTAGATGTACTGAGTTATCTCATGATCAGTCTCCGCATTCCACCTACCAAGGGGAAGCCCAGGGACCAGTTGCTGGAGTAGCATTAATATGACCAATATACCAACAATGAGATTTAATTTATTTAAAAAGAAATAATCAAAGCCTCTCAAACGTCATTGTAGAAATAGGTCATTATGCATAGTAGGTATATCAAAAATAGAAAGTAAAGTAACAGTGAGAAGAACAGAGACTATAAAGAAGCATCTAACATTTTGTTATGTGGTTATTGGTTATTGGATATTGGTTATTGGTTATGTTTAAGTATGCGGTTAAGATCATGGATCTGCGACTTCAAATGGTGCGCGTTGCCATGACAACGTGACATCACAGCATCACGCAGCGTCAACTTGCCATGGCAACGGGGATGGCGTCACATGATGCCCCATTGTCATGGCAACGCAATGCTGCGTGACGATAGCGTCCCGTTGTAGTGGAAACATGGCGCCTTTTGACATCGCACAGTCATGTTGAAGGGATTTGCAAGGGAGACGCCGCCGTCGTCGTCACCGCCGCACGAAGATTACCCAGATCAACCCGTCGCCAGCGAAAAGTGGCTGAAACCCGTAGTCCCCGGTCAAACCCGAAATGGTAGCAACCCTGTTCCTAGGGAGCCGGGCAGGAACGGTTACTTACAAAGTGTGTGTGTGTGTGTGGTGTGTGGTGTGTGGTGTGTGTGTGTAGTTAGGAGTAAAAGACAAGGATGAAATCAGTGTAGTATAAAGGTTTCCATCAATATAGCAAAGAAGTGATACAGTTAACAATATGAAAGATCAGCGGGGCTGCAATTTGAGGTCCCAACCTGTCCTGTAAATCTTCTTTTTTTAAATATATTTTATACCGTGTGTGTAGGTCTTTTGCCCATGTTCTTAGTCTGCACTTTATCTTCACTGTGAAAGAGTTAATTAATTGACCAGAATAAATAGTTTCTGCAGGCTATCTAATTCAGTGTGAGTAAGGGTGATTACCTCCGTGCTGGAAAAAGGGGCCTCAAGCACAAAACGTCTGTCGCGTTCCTTTATCGGAGGTCACTCGTGGAGAAGGTCATCTTAGAGGGTACTAATATTCCAGCAATTTGCTCTAAGCTCCCTTTGAATATATAGCGGTTGAATCCGTATCAGGCTCCTTCACTATGGCCTAGATTCACAAAACACTGTAAAATCGGCATTAATATTCCACTGTGTGAAAAAATATAATGCAGGAATGCATCTTTTTAATTTAAAGCTGTAGTCACTAAGAATTATGTACGCACAATAAGTGAACGTTAATTACTTCATTTGCATAGTTCTTTTTAGTGCTAATGCAGGAGAACTGCGATAGTCCCACGCAATTTGATCATTAATGCCAAACGCTTACATGCAAATACTGTACCGTGCAAATAATAACTAATACTGCTAATAATATGCAAAGAGGCGTCCCCCATACAACTATTTTAGTGACTTACAGTACAGTATATGCATCTCCAGACACATCGTTATATAATACTTGGGGAGTTACCTGTTTACAAAAAGGAACACACAGAGACATCTGGGACATATGTAGATTTACATTATATTAATACACCTTGTATATTTAAATTAGCATATTTCTCAGGTGTGTTACTTTAGTGTACAGGTATCTCCCCACGTAATGTAAAGTGCTATCTACCTGGATGGCGCTATATAAATAAAGATATACACTGATACATATAAATTAATAAAACTCTGCTTACGGAGTCCTTATTACGAATAATAAATTATAGAGTTAGCTATACTACAGTATCTCCTTCAACTATTATTCTCATTAGGGACTCTGTAAACAGTTGCCGCTATGCAAATTGGGTACAATATGGAGCCCATATTCCCAAACTGTAGTTATGCAAAAATTTACATTAACATTGTAACTACCGTGGAGATTTGTAAACCATTAAATAAAAATGCTTTAACAACAGTGGGCAGTTCTGCTGTGTTTTATCATGGCAAAAACGCATTTAAGTAACCAGGAACTGTGCTTTTGAGTTTAAAATAATGGAGATACAGTACATCTGCAGTTGAGGCGGCACTGCAAAAGGGGAACAGGATTCAGCACACTCTACCGCTCCAAGGAACAAATCTCATTCCACATGCTCGCTGATAGCACGCACTTCCCAAAGTAGCTCACTCCTATTACCAATGTGCCCACAGTGCAGACAATACAGCCTGTTATAACATGCAGCAATACAGACTGTACCCAGTGACACCGGGCCCTAGACAACTCTGCCACCTAACTATGCCACCTGCTCTGTTTTGCTCTCCCTACAGGGCCCGCCGTCTCTGGGGATAAGTGCGGTTCAGCTTTTTTCTCACAGCTGAGGGTGAGTTGGGCCTAGCTGGGGCCTAAGGGGAGATCCCTGGCCTAGTGCAGGGGCTACTAGCCTCCCTGCACAAACACACCTTTCAATCTCTGTGTCCCAGCTCCAACTGAACTACAAGCCTCAGCGTGCGAAATGTATCTCTCTGCAGGGGAATCTGTAAGCCCTATTGTCTGCTGTGAGTCACCTATGCTCCCGCCCCTGGGGCTGCTGGAAGTTGTAGTCTCTTGAGGACCTCTTTATCATTGGGGCCGCGTGCGCTATTTCTGCTGCGCATGCGCGAGTTTGTAATGGCCGCCGCTCTGCTGCGCATGCGCAAACATGTAATGGCCGCCGCAGGTCCTCCTGCACTTGCTGCGCATGCGCAACCACGCACCAACCTCAACATGGCCGCCGGGTTGCTTCTGCGCATGCGCGAGCCATCGCGCAAGTGCGGACACAGAAAACATGGCAGCACCCTGCAACTGACGCCGCCAGGAGCCCCCGCGACGCGATCAACCCCGCACCTGCCTGACATGTCGCGGGGGTCCACGCATCCTGGCGGAGGTAAAGGGACCCAGGGAGAACCCTGCCACAACTGTAATGTGTTAAATGTATATCTATTTCAGGTTGGTTTAGCTTATCTGGCCTATGTACTGTATATAATGCACAGCATATATGTCATTATCTACAGAGGAAATATCGGGCTAAAGCCAGCCTGGAGTAGGTGATAAATTATTTGCGGTCTTTCTGCCATTCTGATTGGAACTTGATGTGTGGCAGTTTTTACCTTAAAATGCAGTATTATGTCTGTTCTTTCGAGGATCCGCTGCTTTTAATGGATCCGATAAAAAGTGCTTTATATTCGGAGGTGCAACATTGATGTATTGCACAATGAAAATAACGCACTTTTTTGGGGTGCTAAACCCACATTTTTAGGTTACTGCAGCTTGATGTATCCCGCCCTTTATGCTCTCACAACCTCCAGGAGCAACCTGTATTGTTCAGGTGCTTTAATACTGCAGGAAAATGTATGCGGGAACCCCCCAAAACAATGGGCATAAAAGATAAGTTCCAGACACTCTATATTCATAGATAAATATGAATTATATATAGTTACATAAGCCAAATGCTTCATGCCACAAATGTTGGATTTATGTCATCTCAAATTATTTCTATTTATTGTCAGTGTGCTCACAGATGTTTTGTCCTTTCTTGAGTATAACATGACCTCCTCTTGGCTTGTTTTCTGCTTATCTTCTGTCTGAAGTTCATATTTATCAGAATGAGCCTACATTGATAAAGTGGAGTGAAAAGGAGACAGACAGGAGTCTCCCATGAAACACCAAAGAACACAAGAAAGGTTACAGATTATTTGTGCTTAAACCTTTGAGAGCCACGAGACGTATCTACTACGTCTTGGAGTTTGATACTCCTGGGGCCTCGTGACGTACCGTAGTAAGTACCTAAAAAAAAAAAAAGAATGCTTGTTTTGCTAGGGGAAATTGCGTTCTGCACCGACGCGTTCCACACTGATGAGGACTGGAAGGGGGGTGACTTCTTCCTTTCCTCATCAGTGACGGAGCGGTCATGGGATCGCGAGTGCCAAAAGGGGCTGGCGCTTAGAAGGTAAAGGGATGACAAACGCGTTGTTTAATATTTTCGGGATTTTTTTACATTATTTATCCTGATGATGTGGGACAGCCCCCGTAATCTCGCAAAACGACTCGCCTCGGTAGTTTATTCTATATTGAATCAAACTCTTAGATTTATAATTAGGATTCCAGTTTTAGGTTTAAAAAAAAAAAACACAGAAAAATCGAGCGAATGATCATTTTGCACTTTAATTTGAAGCTGATATTAAAAAAAAATGAAAACACGGAAGAACGAAAGTAAAAAAAAACAACTAATTTTTCAAAACTATAACACTCAGTACCGAAATACGTCTTTTTTTAAATTTCTGTTGCCATTTAGATAAGATTAGCAATAATAACAGCAGCAACAACGAACAGTACCACAAGAAGCACCACCATGCAAAATGCAAATGCCTAAAATGAATATGACAATGATTAATTAACAAAAAAAATCACATAATGAAAGCAGTGAGGCTGGCCTCTGTGTACTGAATAACAAAGCACAACAAGCCTCAGTGCTACACCCATTATGACAAATTACATAGTTAAATACTTATCTGTTTTTCTTTTCAGAAGTGAGGGTCATTTAGTTCAATTCTGCGGCCAAAGCATTTTAAGCTTGCAAAAAACAAAAACAAAACAAGGTATCCCCTCTTTTGCAAGTCCTAAGGCCTCATCCAAGGTTGGTAGAGGAGCGCTGGTGCTCCAGCGCTGCGCCCTGCTCGGCCGTGCTTTCCCTGGCCGGCAAGGTACATGCGCGTCTGTGGGTGCGGCCTCTACGTCACGGAGCTGGGTCACCCTCATTGGGCGAACAGCTCACGTGACGCGCTTGCGAGCGGCAAATTCAAATTTGCTCGCTCGGCAAGCGGCTAAGCGGCTAAGCGGCTAAGTACCTGTAAAAAAATGTCTCCTAACCTCACTAATGGGGGGAGAACTACCAATAGACTGGTCATTCATTGGTGCAGAACATGAACTGCCATTTAAAAGTGGGGTGAGTGATCTTAAAACCTGGGAAGGAGACATCTCCAAACAATTGTTTACCAATCATTTTCATTAACAATAGATTTGTGTCAATCATTATCATATATTGTACAAAAGTGTATGGTACAAACTTTTCTCTCTTCTCCCTGCCACTGCAGGGCCTTCCTTTCGGATCTTAACCCCTCACCTACCAGTCACATGGGTTCTATCTCCTGTTCTGTGGCCTTAAGGATTAACACTAATCACTAAAATCCCATATTTCCGTCTTAAAATGTAGTAATTCATTAAATGCTGCTAAAATACAGGTAAATCTAGGATGCGCTAACAGCAAATATAAAATAAGGTCCAAACAAATTATACAATAATATGTCTAATGTGCTGCTTGAAAAAGGAAACTGTTCCCAGTTCCGACGATGAGTTTTTCAGGAAAAAAGGATTCAGCGCACCTCAAATAGAAAAAGGCAAAGACGGGACATAGAGACGTGTAGAGTAGGGCCCACCAGATTATACACTAGTGGGAGCAAGCATGAACTGGGAGAAGCTGCACCCTTTTTCAAGTGGCTCAACCTCCAGAACTTCTTCAGAGTGCCCCCCCCCCTTCCCGCCCCTATGTACCCCGCCCCAGTCCTGTGAGTCAGGTATGTCCTGTCAATATGTCTAAAGTGTAGTTGGTCTTGTGTCTATGTTTTGGCCGATTGTTAAAACTGGATATTTCGTAATGCATGCTAATGGGATGTGAGATTCTGTATGCACTATATCCACAAATAAAATTGAAAGTTGAAAAAAGAAAAAGGCAAAGAAAAAACAGAAAAAGGAAAATAGTGAAGCACGTTCAAAAAAACTTGCAGAGAAATGCCAAGGTGAGACATGCACTTACAGGCCAGTGCCTGCGTTAAGGCATGTAAAGGTTTCTTTGCTCCTTCTTCAGAGCAAAATCAAAGAAGGACAGGCAAAACGGAGCTCCTTCTATTAATATACCACCTTACTTATAGAGATATTCCCTCACAAGTATACAGAGTATACAACAGCTGAAAGAGAACCAATCCATTCGTGTATGTTTCCCCCCGGTCACCGCGACTTCTCCACGCCGTTCCAGCCGGCGTCTGTCATGATGACATCAACTTTTATCAACACATTTATATTTCTGGGTACTTGATTGAACAGAACAAGTTGCAAAATAAATTGTGATTTATTTCCTTAATAGACAAACACACGACATCTGCAGAATACACTTAAACCACACTCACTGGGATCAGGAAACGAAATAAATTGTCCTGGGAACTAAAGAAATTGTCCTTTGCTTGCCAGTGCAAGAAATGCAGCTTTGGTTTTAAAAGTCCTGTGGTTATGTGGTTATTAACCCCTTCACTCCTGGACTGGTTGCTGCTGTACTGGAACAAAGTCTTGCATCTTTACATCATGGATTAAAATTCAGGAATCACACTGGGAAATACTTGGGAAGCCACAGTTATAGACTGGCCAAAGCTATCTTTAACATGTGGATCCAATCCCCTCGTGGGAACAAAAAAACCCACGAATAGCCAAGTGACCCACAGTTCATAAGACCGGTCAAAAGGGCTGTCCAGTGGGCAGGGCGCATGGGTCAGGTTGATGCCCATGCCACATAGCATACCTGGGCTACACCCATTTCTTGGGGCCAATGTGTCTGGTGTCTGACTCGAAGGTGTCACTAGCCTGACATCTGCTGTGCATCAGTATGCCAGTATTGTATACATTATGGGCCTCTGGGTCTTGTCAAAATTGACACTCTTTTAGACAGGGGACTCTAAATCTGTGGGAGCCTTTTGAGGCTCCATCATAAAAATAATTACAACCCTTTGAAGCTTGGTCATAAAAATACCGAAGCTCATTCACCCATATCACAGCTGGAGGTCCAAGTAATTCCTGCTTGGACTTACAAAAAAAATACATCTTGCCTTACATTTAAGATTTGCTATCATGTGTTGGTTAGAGTGTATGGCAAGCAATGCATCTTCTCTTTTACCCTCGCAGACAGGGAATGGCCTGCAAATGGGGAATAAAAATGGCGGGGACAGGGCAACAACAGTAATGCATGGCAAATCAGGTATTAACCCTTTCCTCCCCGTCACAGCGTCCCACGTCACTTCCGGTCCTGGGTGTCACACACTATCTGGTTCCCCATAGCCCTACGCGTTTCGAAGGAGGAGGACGAAGAAGGGATTTAGATACAAAGGGGGTAGAGGGAAGACATCCTTTAGCGGAATGCAAGAGTCGGGATGGTGCATAGCGAGAAATTAGGGCTTAGATGTAAGGAGGGGCAGAAGAGTGTAAAGATTTAAAAGTGAGGAGGAGAATTTAATGTGTGATATGGGATTTGATAGGAAGCTAGGAGAGGGTTTTCATCCGGGGAGGTGCTGAGACAGATTTAGGAAAGAGTAGATTCTGAGTGATTCTGGTAGCAGCGTTTAGGATAGATTGTAGCTTAGACATTGAATCTTCTTACAAGCAGCAAACTAAAGGGTTCTTTACAGTAAGGGCAGTTACAATTTAGAATTTACTACCGATGGAGGCTGTAGTCCAGATGAACTAAAGCTTTAGTACGCTTTTCCTCCCATTCATATAAATGGTAGCTACGGAGTGCTAAAGCTTTGCATCCTTTTGTAGATATGTGCCTGTGCTGGCAGATACAATAGATATATTTAAGATAAGGTTACACATTTTTTTTTAAAGGAAAGCAATACAGGGATATCCCAAATAATTTAAATATGTGAAGGATGTTGATCCAGGGAGAAATCTGTTTGCCATTACTAGAGTAAGGATGGATTAGGAATTTCTTTTTTTCTCCTTATGAGACATACTGTAATTTGCAAATGTTGCACTGGTGTTTATTTTTGATTGCCTTCCTCTGGATCAATATAAATATAGATGAGTATCCCAGCCATTTGCATAAATCGAACATAATGTAGGTTGATGCACATATATCTTTTTTTCAACCTCATCTACTATAATTATAATAGTAATAATAATATTATTAATAATAATAATAATAATAATATATGTGACTCTGTACCCATCTCATGATTCAACCTCTTACCTTCAATGATTCAATCCTGCTGATTCTCGTCTATTAGACACCACCTTGTATCTGACTGATTTCTCAACTACAGTATCTGCTAACCTCTCACCGTCGTCAAATTAATATACAGGCGGTCATCGCTTAACCAACGGAATACGCCCACAAACCGCCGTCGGACAATGGACCGTCAGAGAATGGGTCCATGTTAATCGGTGGCAGTGACCGTCGGATAAGCGGGTCCGACATCAGATAATGCGTCCGGCAGACTGCATTATGCGACGTCGGATAAAGCATCCTTCCATAAGCGGGACGTCGATATGCGAGGACCACCTGTACTCCATTGTCCTCTGTTAACCAAGCCATTCTTGGTATCACCAACCTAGGCTCTTAATCAAAAACGCATGGCACTAGTAAAACCTAATACCTCCCATTTGGCTCTAGCACAACAATATTTTATATCACATTGCTATTAGATTTTAAAGTTGTGAGTTACAGTGCTGTCTCCTAGAAAGCCCCGAAGAGGACTATTGTGCCCGGTTAAAACAAACAACACAATAATAAGCCCCTGGGGACAACAGCTGGAGACTTTTGGCACTGTGCTGTTGAAAACAGAATACTTAAAAGGTCTAGTAACTCACAAATGCTTGGTTGACAATGCATCTTATAAAATGTTATTCTTAAGGATAAAAAATATTCAAACAAACTCAAAAAAGGGAAGGATATATGATGATGAGATGTTTATTTGCCATCCACTTGCATACTGTGCATATCTTGGTCAAGAGTTAGTAAGCCAATGGCCTTAGCTGTACACAGTGTGTGGGAAGCAGGAAATCGGAAAGTAAATGCTTTGGATATTTCCAACATTGTAGCTTGTGATTCTACTATTAGACACAAGTTGACAGCTTGATCATGCATAGTTTTCATAAAGCTAGCTGGTGTACTAACAAAAGATGTCTAACAGATAGGCAATGAAATGAAGCAGACGGAAATGAGCTGGAGATGGAAGGGCTTATTCAGAGCATTGTCTCCAGATTTGTGATTTTAACAAGTCGAATAAATTGTTATCATTGTAAATCATACCACTCCTCCTCAGCATGCAGATGTTGGACACGTTCCCAGTCATTTTGCTTTGCACTACTTAACTGTTATTGTATCAGTGATGTTAGTTTATTCTCACCTCAGATAGTGTCAAAATATGGCACAGCACCAAATGTCTGTTAATGCAATATGTACAGCATATCATTTACTTTTAAAATATGTGTACTGTATACAGGGCTGCCGGTAGATTTCCCGGGCTAGAGTTTTCACCGGGACCCCCTGTGTTGGCGACTTTGCGAGCCCCCCTCTTTCTTTTACACTAACCTCCTGTTACACTCCTCCTTGCTTTCTCACCGCCTTCAATTTCTCTCCCATTTCTCACACCCTCTTTTTTTCCCCTTCCCGCACTCCCCCTCTCATCATTCTCCCTCCACCCATGTATTTCTTTTCCAGCCCTCTGTCTCTTAGTCCCCTCTTGCTCTTTCTCCCCCACTCCCCCACCTTTCCGCCCTCCCTCACCTCTATCCCCTACCTCTGTAATACCCCTTTCCCCCTCTCTCTTGGTCACTCACTACCCTCTCTTGCTCACTTACTCCCCCCTCCTGCCGCTGGCCTGGGACAGTTTTCCCAGCTCTCTCGCCCTGTCGGTGGCCCAGTATATATATATATATATATATATATATATATATATATACTAGCTTTTGTACCCGGGGAATGTATCTCCCAGGCCCCCCCCCACTGGTACATCTTCCCCCGCTGCCGCCACATCCCCCCCTTCCCCCGTTGGTACATCTCCCCCGCTGCCGGCACAGCTCCCCACCGTGCCCCCCTCCCCCCTTGTTGAGCCTTGGGACCATCAACATCTCCCCATGCTGCTGCCTCATCTCCCCCTGCTGCCGGCACACTTCCCCGTGCTGCTTTAGGCTACGGCCACGCTGCCGCTGAGCTCGCTCATGCTTGAGAGCGGTGACGTCACCAGCTCTCCAAGCATGAGCGATCGGCTGTCCTGCAATTTTTTAGAGCAGGAGCGGGGGGGGGGGGTGCGTCTATTAGGGGATGGGCCTTTCTCTGTGTCTATATGTGTGTCTGTCTGTGTGTCTGTCTCTGTGTGTGTGTCTCTGTCTCTTTGTGTGTGTGTCTCTCTGTGTCTCCATTTTCCCTGTACAACCTTCCCTCCCCTCTCTCCCCCCCCCATTGCTCTCTCTCCCCCCCATTGCTCGCTCTCTCTCCCCCCCATTTCTCTCTCCCACCCCCCCCTCTCTCTGGTCTCCTCTTCCCCCCTCGTTCTCTCTCCCTTCCCCCTCTCTCTCCCTTCCCCTCTCTCCTTTCTCTCCCTTATTCTCTCTCTCTATCCCCCTTCTCTCCTTTCTCCCCCCTCCCACTCTGTGTTCCCACTCCCACTCCATTCCCCCCGTCACTCTGTTCCCCCCTCACTCCGTTTTCTCCACACACTCAGTTCCCCCACTCACTCTGTTTCCCCCATCACTCCGTTTTCTCCTTATCTCCCTCCCTCACTCCATTTTCTCCCCTCCTCACTCACTCACTTTTCTCCCCCCTCCCTCTGTTTTCTCCCTCCCCTCTCTCACTCTGTTTTCTCCCCCTTACTCACTCCGTTTTCAACCCCTCATTCACTCTGTTTTCACCCCACTCACTCTGTATTCTCCCCCTCACTCACTCAGATTTCTCCCCCCTCACTCCATGTTCTCCCCCTCACTCACTCTGTTTCTCCCCCAATCACTCCGTTTTCTCTCCCCCACTCACTCTGTTTTCTCCCCCCCCACTCACTCAGTTTTATCCCCCCCACACTCACTCCGTTTTCTCCTCCCCCAACTCCCTCCATTTTATCCCCACCCACTCACTCAATTTTCTCCCCCCCCACTCACTCCGTTTTCTTCCCCCCCTCACTCACTCTGTTTTCTTCCCCCCCTCACTCACTCTGTTTTCTTCCCCCAGCTCACTCCATTTTATTCCCCCCCTCACTCTGTTTTCTCTCTCCCCCTCACTCCGTTTTCTTCACCCCCCCCACTCACTCTGTTTTCTCCCCCCCTCACTCACTCTGTTTTCTCCCCCCCTCACTCTGTTTTCTCCCCCCACTCACTCCGTTTTCTCCCTCCCCACTCACTCTGTTTTCTCCCCCCCACTCACTCCGTTTCTCCCCCTCCCCCCCTTCAGAACATCTCCCCTGCACATCTCACATCAGACACACACAGCACTGAAGCACTGACACTCCCCCTCCCTTAGTAGCCACGCCCCCGCTACCCCCTCCTGCACTAAGAAAT